>NC_083778.1:21157436-21182436 GCF_963514075.1 Conger conger
GTGGGAGGGGTACAGGGCAGTGTGGGAGGGGTACAGGGCAGTGTGGGAGGGGTACAGGGCGTGTGGGAGGGGTACAGGGCGTGTGGGAGGGGTACAGGGCGTGTGGGAGGGGTACAGGGCAGTGTGGGAGGGGTACAGGGCGTGTGGGAGGGGTACAGGGCGTGTGGGAGGGGTACAGGGCGTGTGGGAGGGGTACAGGGCGTGTGGGAGGGGTACGGGGCGTGTGGGAGGGGTACGGGGCGTGTGGGAGGGGTAGAGGTAATCACCGGTTTTCCTCTGTCTTCTCCCGAGCAGCTCCCCCGCGGCAGCGCGGAAGCGCTTGGCCTCCTCCTCATTGGCGAAGTTCAGCCCCACCTGGCAGGACTGCAGACACCCTGATTAACATCACCGCTTCAGTGCTGTTACTGCTGCCGTTCATGCTTTAATAAAAACTAAACCATACAGAAATTACCAATCCATGATGTTGTGGTTTTTTTTATGATCTCTTGTATGTAATTCATGGTATGTTATGTCTTGTCTTTCATCTGGACTCTGAGTCTGTATTAAACTGAATTGAATTCAAATTCATCCATTTTGGAAACGTTACATACAATAAACCTAATTTTCAAGAGAGATCATGTGTTGATAAAACCACAATATCGAAACACCAGTGCACTTTATCAAATACTGCCTTATTAAATACAAATATAAGCTGCCAAACGTCTTCATTCACCATGTCCTTGTGAGACTGATACAGAGTTGTGCGTGTTCTTCACACACGTGTGCGTGTTCTGCATGTTATTCACACGCGTGTGTGTTCTGCATGTTATTCACACACATGTGCGTGTTCTGCGTGTTATTCACACACGCGTGCGTGTTATTCACACGCGTGTGTGTTCTGCATGTAATTCACACACGTGTGCGTGTTCTGCGTGTTATTCACACACGCGTGCGTGTTATTCACACGCGTGTGTGTTCTGCATGTAATTCACACACGTGTGCGTGTTCTGCGTGTTATTCACACACGCGTGCGTGTTATTCACACGCGTGTGTGTTCTGCATGTAATTCACACACGTGTGCGTGTTCTGCGTGTTATTCACACACGCGTGTGTTATTCACACGCGTGTGTGTTCTGCATGTAATTCACACACGTGTGCGTGTTCTGCATGTTATTCACACGCGTGTGTTCTGCATGTAATTCACACACGTGTGCGTGTTCTGCGTGTTATTCACACGCGTGTGTTCTGCATGTTATTCACACACGTGTGCGTGTTCTGCGTGTTATTCACACGCGTGTGTTCTGCGTGTTATTCACACGCGTGTGCGTGTTCTGCGTGTTATTCACACACGTGTGCGTGTTCTGCGTGTTATTCACACGCGTGTGTGTTCTGCGTGTTATTCACACGCGTGTGCGTGTTCTGCGTGTTATTCACACACGCGTGCGTGTTATTCACACGCGTGTATGTTCTGCGTGTTATTCACACACATGTGCGTGTTCTGCGTGGTATTCACACACGTGTGTGTTCTGTGTGTTATTCACACACGTGTGCATGTTCTGCGTGTTATTCACACACGTGTGTGGCTAGAAGGGTGACAATGACACGGGAAGGTGCCGAGGTCACAGTTCTGCTTTCAAACACGTCCAGCCCCTTCCCTGCCACCCACTGGCTCTCAGGGCAGTGACATCATCAGCCTCTCAGGCTGCACTGAGCACGTGCCAGCGCATCACACAGGGGACGGAGGCAGGAAGGCAGGAACTCACGTCTCCCGGAAACGAAATGAAGTAGGATCTGGAGCAGCTGAGGGAGAAGTTGTTGTAGAATTCCTGTTCGAACATCATTTTTCCATCCTGCGGAGATATCGGGGGGGGGGGGGGGGGGGGGAGGAACGTCTCAGTTACAGAAACGAGCTCAGTTTCACCCTCACAGAGCTGGTAGGCAGACCGGTCTGTCAGACACTAGCAGCTGCAGTGTGGAAACTAACAAACACAATGGACAGGCTTATCCCCTGGGCCTGTTACCACAACACTTTCACCTCTCTTTCACAGCGAGCGTGCTTATTATACAGACACACACACACCCACACCCCCCCACACCCCCCCACACCCCCCCCCCACACACACACACACACACACACACACACACACACACACACACACACACACACACACACACACACACACACACACACACACACACACACACACACACACACACACACACACACAGGATTCTCTCCATACTGTACCCAGTAAAGACATCAGATGTCAAGCTTTAAAATTCTTTGAGAAGTCATTCCCATAGTACGCTTTGTATTTGATAATTTAAAGTTCTAACAATCTTTTAAAAAGCTATTTTTGAAGCTTATAGGTACAGCCAAAGGACAAGGCTGGATAAGTCTCAACTGCCCCTTGTTTTCCCTGAACATGCTTCAGCTCCAAGGAAATTCATGCATGGACTGATTTTTTACCATTTTTACCAAAAATACGTTTTAATTCTGAACCTTGTGGCTTGTGTCATCAGAATATGGTTCTAAGCCTGTGTGATGTCACCACGAGGATGGTTCTAAGCCTGTGTGACATCACCAGAATATGGTTCTAAGCCTGTGTGATGTCACCAGGAGGATGGTTCTAAGCCTGTGTGATGTCACCACGAGGATGGTTCTAAGCCTGTGTGACATCACCAGAATATGGTTCTAAGCCTGTGTGATGTCACCAGGAGGATGGTTCTAAGCCTGTGTGAGGTCAGCAGGAGGCTCACCTTGATGTCGAAGACGCGGATGAAGTAAGACCTCTGGGGGTTGTCCTTGACCAGGCAGGCAACTCCACAGCATCGCTTCATCCACGAGGAGTTCCTGTCTGCGGCAAACACCTGCACCACTGCTGAGCACAGAGACTGGAGCGGACACAGACACAGACACACAGACACACAGACACACACAGACACACACAGACACACACAGACACACACAGACACACAGACACACAGACACACAGACACACACAGACACGTTAGAGAGATCTCTGCACACACCCCTCCCCGCTGTAAGCCACGACCCGCTCTGACATTCCCTCTATCCTCCCTCCTCTTACTCTTACAGTGCATCCCAGCTCCAGATCTCCCCCACACACACTTCTCATACGACACAGGTGCACAGCTCCACCATCAGGAGTCATTTGCCTCGACCAATCAGGGAATTACACACGATATCTCCTGGGGGGGACAACTACTATCGTCAACAAGAGTACATTTTAACCGTCTTCACCATTTTTTCCCCCTTAAGGAAGCATAACCAAAGAGACCATTTATAAAGAGCCATTTCGTGTGAAATAAGCATTACACAAAAAGACACACCAGAACATGCAAACGTATTCATGCTGAACTAACGGTTACGTAATACACGTTATAAAGCCACAATGCCCCAGAGGCAGGGCTCGAACCACTCTCCCATTTTAGGGACATTTTAACTACAAACATCGTTTAGGAGCACATACACATCGGGATGTTCTCCTCAGTTGGAGATGTTTGTACGGAAGACGCAGGTTTACTGAAGGGCCGTTCCCAGGGCAGAGACAGCACATCTCTACTGTAACCTGTGCAATTACCTAAATATCTCTACTGTAACCTGTGCAATTACCTAAACATCTCTACTGTAACCTGTGCAATTACCTAAACATCTCTACTGTAACCTGTGCAATTAGCACAACATCTCTACTGTAACCTGTGCAATTACCTAAATATCTCTACTGTAACCTGTTCAATGAACACAACGTCTCCACTGTAACCAGTGCAATGTCAGCCTGTCAGCTTCTGCAAGCACAGAACTACACAGCTCCGGAGCAGAGCACAGCCTCGGGGCTAAGGTGCATGACTGGGACCCGGAAGTTTGGTGGTTAAATCACCATATGTAGCCAAGATAAGATCCACAGAGCTGCTGGGCCCTTGAGCAAGGCCCTAACCCTACACTGCTCCAAGGGGGTCCCCTGCTTAGTCTAATCAACTGTAAGGTTAGCTCAATAACTCATATCATATTTCATAATGTCACATGTGATATCGACCGATTTCAGTTGTCACTCCATGCAACCTGATACGTGTCAGTTTTGAAAGAATCCACACTTTTATATCAGCAGCATATGTATATATATGTAGTAGGTGGACGTCTCCACTGAAATATTTATAAGCTGTGAGTAAGTACAGTCTGCCAGAGAATAATCACGGACAGCATGACGTGTGCAATGCATTGTGGGCTTTGAAGGAGAGCTAGTCACCCTGAAATAGGTTTCAGAACCATGGAAGTCACTGAGAAACATTGGCATTCAAACAGACAAGGGGCCGTTTATGGCAGCATGTAGATGTCAAAATGTAGCAAAGATTAAGTATGTTCCAACAGGCATGCACAAACACACACAGGCATGCACACAGGCAGGCATACAAACACACACACACGGGTTTTCCCTGGTGGAGCCCTGCTATGTCACTCCAGAGAAAGAGCAGAGCCAGAATTAGCTTCATTAGCTGCCCATTCAGGGAAGGGCAGCCTTTTTCTGGAATGTTCCGGGCCCGTGTTCTAGAACTCTTCGCTGCTTTCAGCCGCCAGCTGCGATCGTGACATCGGCATTCGGAACGCTCAGCCGAGAAACATTCTGATTGCACATTTGTGATGTCACGGGTTAAAGGCCGAGCGTGATGTCGGAGGAGCCCCCCCCCGTGCGTGATGCAGCGCGGGGGGGGGGGGGGGAGGGAGAGCAGCGCTGCCGGGGTCCGGTGTGCATGACCGCTCGTCAGCGCCCTGCCAGCTCTGTGCGAGGAGACGTCAAAACCCCCACGCTCACAGCCCTGCCACTGAGCCCAGCCACTCAGCCCAGCCCGCAAACACCACGTCAACGAGAGCACGTCACCCACCACACCGTCTCTCAGACCCAGAACAAGGAGGACGGAGAGAAAGAAAGTAAAACGCACCTGAGGAAGTGTGCGATACAGGCCCCCGAAACGTGCAGCATGGGCGTGAGGGGGTTGCCACAGCTTCTGCATGAAGCCAGCCGCAGCCGGTGGGCCAGAGCCCTGCCTGCGTCCAGCGCCGTCCGTAAGTATCTGGACGGCGGGGCCATTTCTGAACTTTGGCCTCTGTACTCCAGCACATTGGATTGGAAACAGCTGAGAACCAAACCGTCCAATTACTTTTGGTCCTGAAAAATGGGGGGCAGGGGGCCATGTATAGAAAGGGATGTAATTCCTACAAGGATTACCCGTTTTCGATGTAAATACCGTCAAATTAGAAAGGCCAGTCAGCACTTTGACCTCATTAACGGTTTACATCGTTTCATTTAAAATCCAATGCGCTGGGAGTAGAGCCAGAGGAGCAGAAATTGTACCTCTGTCCAAATACTTACGGACTGCGCCGTATGCATGCAGGCACGGCTCTGGCTCACGGGCCATGGTTGCGCGGTCAGGATGGGGTTTAAGTGCGGTCCATCGCACCGCACAAACGTAAATAGGCACGAGTGTTGGCACGTGTGCACGCTCCCTCCCCAGAGATCCTATAGTCTGCTAATCAGGAGGCAGCTCTCTGCACACGCCTACAGCTATACGAATAAACACAACGCGCTACTTTAACCAGGACAACAGCAGAGAATAACACAAAGCAAACGCCTTCCTTCCTGCCGCAGCGGTCGGATTCTGTTTGCGTTATCCGGCGTAAGAATTAAATCAATAAATAAAAACAAGATTACGGGAGAGATTTAATTCCGTCCTGTCTCGTAATCCCAGCCGCAAATGAATCACCCCCGGCACCAGCGCTCACACAGACAGCAGGAGTTAAACCCCATGCACACAGCGCTAAACGCAAAAGCACCCAGCGCGCTCACGCTCCTCCATCGCCTCGGGAGGACCGCTTGCCCACGGCAGCTCAACCTGCACAGGGCCGCTAAACATGATGGAGGAAGAAAGATGGCGCACTCGATTATCAGCTCCTACTCCGCTTTAGTCAGGAAGTGTCATACGCATTCAGAGTTACTCAAGCCAGGGCAGCCTGTCAGTGAGTAGCTATGGCACGTGACTGGGACCCCGGAAGGTTGGTGCTTCAATCCCTGGTGGAGCTACGATAATATCCACTCCTAAGCCCACATTGCTCCAGGGGGGATTGTCCCCTGCTTAGTCCAATCAACTCAAAGTCACTTTAGGTATAAGCATGAACTAAGTAACATACAAGTCAATGGTTCCTCTGAGAAAAGTATTCAAAAGCGCACGTGCAATAGTCCAGTAAGGACTCAGAAACTACAGCTCAACAGCTCATCGTAAGAAACTTTCCCACAGGCACCCAAGGTAAAAACAACACTGGGGTCTGCATGAGCAGGGTTAAGAGCGGAGAGGTTGGACCTCTCTCTATTGCCCCTCTCAGGTGCTGCCGCCCCCCCAGCCCCGCCCACGCCCTGCCCCGCCCACACACCTCAACTGTGAGAACTGGCAGCTCCGTGCCCCGCCCACATCCCCGCGGTGAGCGCGGGGGAGAGGTCGTGAGGCGAGCCGTCCACCGTCGCGCTGCGACTCCGCCGTGCCAGGCTAAAATTACACGCCTCACGCTACCAGCACTCTCCCCACTGCCGAACACACGGAGCGACGTCCGGCCTTCACAGGGCCAGGAATATCACTCCCAACAGCCGGGAATATCACTCCCAACAACCGGGAATATCACTCCCAACAACCGGGAATATCACTCCCAACAGCCCGGAATGTTAAAGGCCCAACAGCCCGGAATATCACTCCCGGCTGCCGGGAATATCACTCCCAACAGCCCGGAATATCACTCCCGACTGCCGGGAATATCACTCCCAACAACCGGGAATATCACTCCCAACAGCCCGGAATATCACTCCCAACAGCCCGGAATATCACTCCCAACAGCCCGGAATATTACTCCCAACAGCCCGGAATATCACTCCCAACAGCCAGTCAGACACTGACCTGCCCAGCCACAGAGGAGACACCTTCCTAAACCTTTAACAAGGAGAAAGCACCGCATCACATTGCATTCTGTTTTTTTTGAGCTGACGCGTTTATCCAAAGCAACTTACAGTTCATTAGACTAAGCAGAGGTTAGACTAAACCCTCCCTCCCGGAGCAATGTGGGGTTAAGGGCCTTGCTCAAGGGCTCAACAGCTGTGCGGATCTTATTGCGGCCACACCGGGGCTTGAACCACCGACCTTCCAGGTCCCAGTCATGTACCACGAGGCTATAGGCTGCCTCACAGGCCTGGAGCCTACCTCATACTGCAGGGACAACAGGTTCAAAACACAGTGTGTGTGTGGGGGGGGGGGAGCTCAAGTCAATTACCCACACACCCTTCCATCCATAAACATAGTCACAGGCAGACAGCTCCAGAAGGCGTTACCCAGGGAACCTCCTAAGTCAGCAAATACACTGAGGATACCGTCACGTTCACACGTAGGCACTTCACAGAAGCCTTCAACCCAAGAGACTTTGACAACGTCAGGTTTTTTTTTTTTTTTTTCCTCTCCTTACCAAAGCACTGCAGGTTAACTGCCTCACCCTACAACGTCAACGTTAGAAACACAGGTGTCTACCCATAATGCCATGCCGCAGCCATGTGTGGCAGTAACAGGTGAGAGTCTAACAGGGCCCTGCACACCTGTCACCTGACCACACCTGAGACCCACATTTACAGGACAAGCACATCCTCGAAACAGAGATGCACAGCTGTTCTGAGAGTTCATGACAGGACATAAACAGAGCCTCCGAGTAGCCATTTTGTTAGAAACATGCAGAAAATCTCAACCTGATTCCAATAGATCATCCAATCAGCCCTGGACCACATGAATGAGTATGTGCAATCTTGAGCTATGAACACACTCACATATATGCCAAAAGAATAAGCCACGTGTTTAGAATTTCACAGAAATGGTCACTTATTTGGGAGGGTAGAAGTGAGTGTTGAGTTTCACAGAATGATGCAAAGAGAACAGTCAACAATTAGCAATTGTCAACCGAAGATACCATCCCTCATCATCACAGAGAACCACTGGAAATGGTGCCAAAAAACTGACACCGCTCCTCTCCACAGATGGTTTGTCAGGTGATGTCAGGTGATGGCAGCACCCCAAGTCTGTCATCTGTTCCCTAATCCGTTATTAACAAGTCAACATTAGTCCATTTAGAACAAAATTTGAAGATAACAATATAATAAGATACCAACGTAAACGACACTACAAAATAACCTATTCTTATAATATTGCTGATATTATACTGATAACGAACTACAACAACAAATTACAAATGCAATAAATAGTTTGCTCGACGACACTTGGAGTAATAGTCGCCAGAGCAGGAAACACAGGCAAATCAGTAAAAACGTGTTCGGACTTAGCTACAACATATCCGCTACGCCCTTGCCGTTAGAAATTGTTCCATGCGTAACTGAAACACTACATTCAATTCAATAGCAGTTTATTTTGCACCGATTCCTCCAGTTCAATCCCGGAAGGCTGTCATAATGTCCGAATTACCACGTATTATTTACCACACTGGCTTCAGAAGTTCTTAACATCAAACGTAACACGTCCCTGTTTTCTTTTTAAAGAAACAACCCAAAACACACTTGTTTTTTTAAAAATCTGCAACTAGGCTAGTGGATCAATTATGATTTCCCGTGGACAACAAATTCGATTGGCAAATATCTCCAAATCTCTTACAAACCACACATCAGAAAACAGTAACTTAGACGAGCTAGGTGACCAATGCAAGCTGCAACTCGGCTTTTTTGCCAATGACTCTAGCAAGCAGGCTAACCAGCGGGGGAGAAACACATTTGTGTTATGTAATGGGCAGAGCACAACACATTAGCATTCCCAACTAGCTAGCTAGCTATTGAATTTGGCTGACAAATTTAAATCCAGATCTGCAGCTTGCTAGCGGGATTATTCGCGCTGCGTACGACGGCGGTGCCGAGGCCTCGGGGCTAAAGTTAAACTTTCTACCGACTTCGAGACACCCAATCCCGGGACGAACGCACCCCTCTCCCTGCCAGTATATCTCTGTATCTTGCTGCAGGATAAGAGAAGGACGCTTGTCAGTGCTGTTTTTTCCGCTAGTTTCGCGATGCTTTAACGGTACACACAACACCAGATCCCCCCCCACCCCCTCCAAATCCCCCGTTTGAAAATCCACGATCAAGATCGATTTGAAATCACGATCGACGCACAGTCCGTTAAGCATTGCAAATACAGTGACAAAATAACCGTAGTAGCGTAAACAAGAGTGAACAGTGGGAACTTACGATGCATTTCCTGCCAAGGTAGTTGAAGAGGCATTCGTTCTCTTGCGGAGTGAGGAGAATAGAGCCAACGTTTGTGGCACGCCGCTGCGGCGGATGGCCACTCATATTTTAAAATGAAACAAAAAATTAAACTAGCTCAGCAAGCTCACTATTTTTATTATATTTAACTAAAACCGCTGCTGTCATTGATCACTGTGGCCTGCAGCCGGACGTTCTCGTCTGAGCAGGACTGTCACGGAGCGCTGGAAACTCAGCGTTCGATATTTTTTTTTATTTCTCAAGATTTGAAAAGGTAAGACAAATAATCCCTCGACCGTTGACGCAACCGTGGGAACTCCAGCATCCCAGGGACGCCAAAATCTAAACTTTCATCGGAACTCAACCAGCAACATCGTTCGCTCGATCCAACATGGCGGCAGCGGGAAGCAAATACCATTGGGAAAAATAATGGGAGAAGGGGGTGGGGGGTAACAACTACATACACAACTTTTGCATACAAAAGAGAGACCGACTATTCAGTGAAAGTAGGCTTTATAAATAATGATCCCGGAGTAAAAAAAAAACCAAAAACAAAAAACAAGGGTGTTCAAATCTGAGGGTGACCGATGCGGGACGCTTCCTCTAACGGAAAATGGTCTTACCCTGTTTGCTAATGCATTTCTGGATTTTGTCAGGAATGCAGTATGCGGACGGAGAAGGGCGGGGTTAAAGTGAGCCTTCAGCCAAGTACATGCGACGTGACTTCACGGAGGAGGTTCGGCCAGCTTGCAGCCGCGTTTCACGTCGCAAAACTTAAGGGAATAACAGAACGGCTTGGTAACGGTTCATCACGTAGGCCTACACAATTTTACGTCTTTATGAAAGTTCATAACCAAGACGTTCAAAGAGCAACACACTTACAACACGATATCATCCCCCCATTGAATACTATATTTCCTTTAGAATCGTAAATACACGGAATTATTATTCAGAATTTGCATATGCTCCAATTGCTACATAGTGCCCAAGGATATAATTTAAGTATGTGGCATACGATGATGACCTGTTTTTCCCAGTATATCTGTCGGCCTGCATACTTATCAGTTGGTCTTTTTTATTCAGCTGATCATCAAAGATAGAATCAAAATTTAAAAAAAGGTTACACAATTCAACGTCACTCGTCGACCGACTCATTTGTACGATGATGTATTTCTAAAACGTGTGTCTGTTCTTTGCTTCATAGACCTTAGCCAGGGTAGCAGATGCAGGCATTTGCGCAAGAGTGCATCTGTGCGTGGAAAAAGGGGATATTATATATAGAATATATACTAATATATTACTGAACTCTGATTTTTCAATTGATCGCGGCACGGGCTATATATATATATATATATATATATATATATATATATAGTATGTATATATATATATATATATATATATATATATATATATATATATATATATATATATATATATAGTGTCACAATTCCACAAACATCAACAACATCACTCATACAGAGCCCTGCCCTTTTGCAGTCCATGTCAGCCCCGACCTGTAGCCTTTGTGGTCACGGAAGGAGAAGCCGGAAGAACCAGTCTGGCAGGGAGGTGCCCATGTACCTGAATCAGCTAGGTGAGGAACAGAGAGCGACAGAAACACACACAATGTATGATTATCATTATTGTTTTTTTTTGTTTTTGTTTTTTTTATGTGCCTTTCAGCCAGGAATAGGTCTTTGAATTTCCCCCCTGTAGCCGAGCACTGCCCGTATTTTGTTTAGACAAGCTATTTTACAGCATATTTAGACTGAAATCATGTTGATTATGAAATTATGTTGACATACCTTCTCATGAGTATATGGCACAACCAAGCAGTCATGTTGACAAAAAAAAAATTGAATATATCAATTTGAATGATAATGAAATAGTTTGACTTTGTCCAGAGATTTCCTTATAACGCTGGCTATAATGTCATGTTCCTACCTCATTTACCTGTAAAAATGGCAGCAAAGTGAAATCAAAATCTTTTTTTCATGTAAGTTTTATGTATGATATTTTTCTTTTTCTTTCAAAATACTGGACACCAAACATATCCTGCGGACTGGTCCATTCTTGTGAGCAGGGTGTGGACTGGTCCATCCTTGTTAGCAGGGTAGGCTGTACTTGAGGAGTAGCCATGGATAACCCAAACAGCCTCGAGCCCCACACTCAAAGAAACAGAGAAGACCCATCAAATTAACATGCGCAAGTTTCCCAGTATGTATGCATATATGCCATCAGAATAATGGCAAGAAGCAAATGCCATTTCCTCTCTTCCATGCTGTAACAAGATAATTCAAGTAATTAAAGTTTTTTTTTTAATGATAATGCCCAGTATATGTTTGTTGCTGCGTTTTATTTTCCGTTGAAGTCCAGTCCCTGTCCATCTGTGCCACTAGATGGCAGACATATGATATTGCCGTTTTTACGATTGGTATTTGTATTCCTATTGTTAATTACCATGTACAATCAGTACTGTAGCTTAAACCTGAAAGCCTTCACATTTTTTAGAAGACGAAGAAAAGGTGGGTTGGAAAGAAGACACGTTGTAAGCATTGGTGTATGTTATTTATTATGTTATTATGTTTAGCTCACACACATATCCAAGTGAGGTATAGTACATGGCACACGTGTGACATATTTTTCATTGTTATGACTGGAAATTCGATCAAACACTTAATGCACAACAGCAAAGCACTGACCCGGAAATGCACAGCCTGACTACAACTAAACCCCCCCAAAAAAACATACATGAATATGTGTGAAGTCATAAAATATCTATCAAAATGTGTTCTAGCTGACTCACCTATGTTACCCGTCTGTAAATGGTAAATGGTAAATGGTTGGCATTTATATAGCGCCTTTATCCAAAGCGCTGTACAATTGATGCTTCTCATTCACCCATTCATACGCACACTCACACACCGACGGCGATTGGCTGCCATGCAAGGCACCGACCAGCTCGTCAGGAGCATCTGGGGGTTAGGTGTCTTGCTCAGGGACACTTCAACACAGCCCGGGGGATCAAACCGGCAACCCTCCGACTGCCAGATGACTGCTCTTACTGCCTGAGCCATGTCGCCCGTGTACTCATGGAGGTGGGTATGAATCATCCATTTACACAAACTCACAGAATCAGGACTCCAAATAAGACTAAAATACGCATTTATATTATACCTAAAGCTCTAGAAAACCTCGAGTAAAATGATTGTACATTTTAAATGATCACACGTGCTATTCTTTCATTAACAAATCAAGAAGCCCGCTAAATTGCCAGATGAAGCAAAAGCAGTCACTATTTAGGGTCTGTAGTTTGTTTCAATCTTAAAACTATTAGGTCTTAGAGACTGGAGAGAGGATCATTGGTTCTTTGTCAGTGTCTCGCGGATTCAAGAGCAAACAGAGTTTCTCAGTAAAAGTGTTCCCTGTGAAAGAGAACAAAAATGATCTGGCTTCCACATTGTAGAAAGAAATCTCTCCCTCTTCGTAATCCACATACACACCGACTTCATTCAGCTCGGAACTCAGACTGAGCTGGACAGGAGAGTCATCGAGAGCTCTGAGACTGTTCCCCTCTTTGAAATGCAGCAGCCAGAAACCATTTTGTGGCATAGGTTTCCTGCACTGCCTGGAAAAAGTTTCCTCGACAACACCCAAATGCCAGGACGTCTTTCCCTCCACATTTACTTCCCAATAATGTCTTCCTGAACTGAACACATGTTCCCCCAAGACTGTTAAACGAGTAAGAAACATGTATTGGCTGCCATTGGCAAAGACAGAAGGGGAGTGGACCTCTTTCCTGTCCTTGGACAATTCAAAGGAGGACCATGTAGAACCGTTCACCAGAATGTCATCAACAGCATAATGTCTAATTTTTTTAAACTCAGCGTCCACCAACTCTGTCATTTTTGCTCTTACGTACTTGTCATGTGGAGAGATCACGCTCCTCACAGTCCCCACACGCAGGTTAGGGTGGACGAGGACATTGTCCCAGTCCTTAGCGCATGGGGAGGGCGGCTGGGAGGGGAGGCTTTCTAAAACGCGGACGTGGTCCCGGCAGCGAGAGACCTCCTTCAGCTGAGCCTTTCTGCAATTCAGCCCCTTGATCTCCTGCTCCAGCTCTTTCAGCAGGCCTTGGGCCTTGCTCTCCACCACCCTCTGCTCCCCCTCGATTGCCTCCTCCAGCTCGCTCTGGCACTTCTCCACGGAGCGCAGAATGGCGTCCAGCGTCTGCTGACCCTCCTTCATCCTCTCCTCAGCGTCCTCCCTGCTGAGCCTCATCTGTCGCTTGAGCTCCTCCGTCTTCTTCTGCCGGTCCAGGATGCCCTGCTTCACCTGGAGGACCTCCGTCTTGAGCTCCTCGTGTCTCCGCAGCCACTCGCCCTCGACGGGCACGGCGGCGTGTCCTGCGTGGTCCTCCTCCGCACACTGTGTGCAGATGCACGCGTGGTCGGTGCTGCAGAAGAGTTCCAGGGGCCGGCTGTGTTTCTCGCACACGCTGTCCTTCAGGTCGAGCGTTGGCTCCACCGGCTGGTCCGCGCAGGCAGACCGTGCTTCGTCGTCAGATTCCTCCGCCTCACTCTCCATCTCGGGGGCTTCTAGTCTCCGCCTCTTGTAATCCTGGGTGATCTGGGCCAAAATGGCATTGACACCGAGATCCATTGGCCCTTCAAATCTCTTCTTGCACAGCGGACATTGATACTTATCGGTGCCATCCCAGAATCCAGTCAAACAGGCTTTACAGAAGTTGTGCCCACAGGGCGTGGATACGGGTTCAGTAAACACATCCTGGCACACGGTGCAGAGGAACTGCCACTCTGAGAGGGGAATGCTGGATAAAGCCATAGGAAATGCTTATATTACCTTACAGACGTACAGCGCACGCGTCCTGGATTTCAAAAACAAAGTACTAAATGCAGTTTGGATTACGAAAACAAGACAAGGAGACAAGAGTTCCTGTGTGGCGGAGGGGGTTCTACGAAGTGAGTTTCAGGAAGCTCAGCTCGTGTGGCTTCATTCAGGCAAGTTTCGATTCAGGAAAGTGACGGTGTGTTTCACCCCCTCTGCTCTAAAAGGAACAGCAGTCCACCTCTATCTCTCTATCTCTCTCGCTCTCTCTCTCACTGCTTTAATGAGTAACCACATCAGTGTCTCAGGTCGTGTGGCTTCATTCAGGCAAGTTTCGATTCAGGAAAGTGACGGTGTGTTCCCACACCCTCTGCTCTTAAAGGAACAGCAGTCCACCTCTCTCTCTCTCTCTCTCTCTCTCTCTCTCTCACTGCTTTAATGAGTAACCACATCAGTGTCTCAGGTCGTGTGGCTTCATTCAAACTGTCAACTGTAATTTCGTTGCTCTGTACTGTGCAATGACAATAAAGCTATTCCATTACATTCGAAAGTTTCGATTCAGGAAATTGACATGTGTTCCCACCCCTTCTGCTCTTAAAGGAAGAGCAGTCTGCCTCTCTCTCTCTCTCTCTCTCTCTCTCTCTCTCTCTCACTGCTTTAATAAGTAACCGCATCGGTGTCTCTTTAAAGCCGGGATGTCTGATCTTTTAGCCGATCACTAGGTCACCTGATTCAGCAAAATAAATAGTCAAGTAATCAATCAAGACCATGACAATGAATATGAATGTGGGAGAAAACTCTCAGCAGTAGGGCTGATGCTAAGTGCTTATTGCGGAACTTACTGTGCAAGTGTGGATGTGTCCACAAATAATTATTCCCAGGATTCCAGGGTGGTGAATAAGGAAGGAACGGGGTTAGAGGACTCAAACCTACATTACTTCTGCCTCTCCAACGTTATCCTCTCCTTCCTCATACCTTACCGAGGCTGACTGGAAATGGCATAGCTCAACTTCCTGGTCACGTTCTGTTCCACAATAGACTCATTCCATAAATGGTTTAAAGTCTTGGGAAAAGGCTAATCACAAATTAATTTGGGCATGTTGAGGGATGTACACTCAGTGAGCACTTTATTGGGTAGACCCGAACACCACCTTGTGAATGCATTTAACCAGCCAATCGCGTGGCAGCAACTAAATGCATAAAAGCATGCAGACAAGAGGTCACCTGTTTTTCAAACCAAATGTCAGAATGGTGAACAAATGTGATCGAAGTGACTTTGACCGTGGAATGATTGTTGGTGCAAGACAGAATCAGCTAGTTTGAGACTGTTTGCGGAAAAAACAAAAAACATCCAGCGAGCAGCAGTTCTGCAAGCAGAAACGTGTTGTTAATGACAGAGGTCAGAGAAGAAAACGGTTGCTCTTTTCAAGTGCGGCACGATCCGTTAAGGTACTTCCACACCAAATCTGACGTGCAACCCAGTCGTACAGAGAAACGCAATACTGTGGTGTGTGATGGGCACAGTGTTTTGGCGAGCGCTGCGCTGTAGTAAATTCAACGCTTATGTTTTTGCACAGAGTAAATCTTCTATGCAAATTAATTGCGTCAAGCGCTGCTTGCCTGGCTCGGATCAAACTTTCAGACTAGTGTAGCGTTTCAGATCAAATGCGAATCAAGGCACTGCATCGCTTATTTGTCGTTCAGAAATGTATTTCAGTGCTCAGCTCTCTCTTTCTCAAACCGTAACTCGAACCTCATTTGAGCGACCGGTCAACATTGAAAATGATTGTTTTCAAAGCTCAAGGTGAACATCAAGTCATGTGAGATGTTACAAATGCCCAGAGTAACTGACTCTCGCGCAGAATAAAGAATACTGATTGTTTGCAGTTTTAGTGTTCCAGCTTCATACTTCATACATGTCGAACGGACATTTTCAAAAGATCATATATCGTCAGATGTCAAACGTGAACTTGGTTAATTACAGACCCAATGCTGCAATATAGTAATCAAACACTAGGTGGGAGTATACAATCAGGCAACACCAGCATCAGCAGACAGGAGTCAGAACAGTGACCATGTAGCAGACGTTTCTGCAGCTTCACAATCTGCCATTTTCAGCTTCCAGCTGATTATTATTATTATATATCTTTCATTTTGGCTGAAGCTGAGAGGAGTGTAGTGTGTGTGTGTGTGTGTGTGTGTGTGTGTGTGTAGTGTATGTCTGAATATAGTGTGCGTGCGTAGTGTATGTCTGAGTGTACCATGTGTGTAGTGTATGCTTGTGTGTGTACTGTGTGTAGTGAATGTCTGAGTCGAGTGTGTGTGTACTGTGTGTAGTGAATGTCTGAGTGGAGTGTGTGTGTACTGTGTGTAGTGCATGTCTGAGTGGAGTGTATGTGTGTAGTGTATGTCTGAATGGAGTGTGTGTGTGTAGTGTAATGTGTGTGTAATGTATGTCTGTGTACTGTGTGTAGTGTACTGTGTAGTGTATGTCTGAGTGGAGTGTGTGTGTAGTGTACTGTGTGTAGTGTACTGTGTAGTGTATGTCTGAGTGGAGTGTGTGTGTAGTGTACTGTGTGTAGTGTACTGTGTAGTGTATGTCTGAGTGCAGTGTGTGTGTTGTGTATGTCTGTGTACTGTGTGTGTAGTGTATGTTTTGTGTACTGTGTGTAGTGTATGTGTGAGTGTAGTGTGTGTGTGTAGTGTATGTGTGTGACAGATTAGCCGTGCAGTAGTTCTGCCATGGTGTGTGTGTGTAGTGTATGTGTGAGTGTAGTGTGTGTGTGTGTAGTGTATGTGTGTGACAGATTAGCCCTGCAGTAGTTCTGCCGTGTTTACTCCAGGCCAGAGGCATCCCGAGCCGCCATTTTGGCTCAGTGTCTGAAACTTTTTCAGGAGGTACGACGCCTCCTCTGTCTCCAGACTCCCTTGAGTGGACTTTACGGGGCGGCATAAATCAGCGCGTGAAGAAGAGGAGGCCTGCGACTCTCCCAGGGCCGCGCGGCTTCCAGGGAACCCGGCGCCAGCTCCTCGTTAATCACTAATTAACTGTGATTAACGAGCCAGTCTGGGACTGCTGCTGCACTTCAGATCCATAAGGCAGAAGACAGCGTCCTGGCCAGACCTCCATTTTAAAAACCTCTCTCCTCCAGCAGGTTGAGTGAGCGCATTCGTAAGACGCTGCACTCATCCCACGCGACACTTACAGGTCAATGGGGAGTGACTGAAGTCACTTTGATACCTTTGATACCTGTTCGGCACAACAACCAACCTCTCTGTAACACCACTCCATATATCTGACCACTCCTTCATCTCTTTCTCTCTTCCACTCTCCTCTAACACCCATCCATCTCTCCCACCGTCCACTGTCACCTGTCGACGGAACCTACGCCACCTGTCTTCCTCCACCCTCTCATCTACAATCCTCTCCTCCCTACCATCTGCGGAGTCTTTCTCTCGACTGTCTACCGATGATGCGGCTACAACTCTCATGTCCTCCCTCTCATCTTCCTTTGACTCTCTGTGTCCCCTCACCACCAAACTAGCTCGGGCCTCCCCCCCCAGTCCCTGGCTTTCTGATGCTCTACGAGCTGTCCGAACCGAACTGCGGGCGGCGGAGAGAAAATGGAAAAGGTCCTGTCTCCCCAGTGATATGGCTTCCTTCCATGCCCTCTTATCATCTTTCCATTCCTCTGTCTCTCTAGCTAAATCTTCCTTCTTTCACTCGAAAATTAACGCGGCCGCCTCTAATCCCCGCAAACTGTTTTCAACTTTCTCCTCTCTTCTGGCCCCCCCTCCCCCCCCCCACCCCCCTCATCACTCACACCTGATGACTTTGTCTCCTTCTTTGAAAAGAAGGTCGATGCTATTCGCAATTCCTTCTCCCAACCCTCCACCCCTGCTGACCCTCCTACCCTCCCCAACTCCCTAACCTCCTTTTCTCCCCTCTCTGATGCCGACACGCTGAAACTCCTTACTTCCCACCGCCCAACCACCTGTCCTCTTGACCCCATCCCCTCTCCCCTCCTACAATCTATATCTGAGGACATTCTCCCTTTTCTCTCCTCTCTAATCAACACCTCCCTCTCTTCCGGGCACCATGCCCTCTTCCCTGAAGAGGGCCAGAGTCACTCCCCTCCTCAAAAAACCTACTCTCGATCCCTCTGCCCTGAACAACTACCGGCCTGTCTCTCTTCTTCCCTTTCTCGCTAAAACCCTGGAACGGGCGGTCTGCTCCCAACTGTCCACCTATCTTCTCCACAACAATCTCCATGACCCCAACCAGTCTGGCTTCAAGAGTGGCCACTCCACTGAAACCGCCCTGCTCGCGGTCACTGAGGCACTCCACTCTGCTAAAGCAAAATCCCTCTCCTCTGTCCTCATCTTCCTCGACCTGTCGGCCGCCTTCGATACGGTCAACCATGAGATTCTGCTCTCATCGCTGGCTGGGATGGGTGTCACAGGTTCTGCACTCGCTTGGTTTTCCTCCTACCTCTCTGGTCGCTCCTACCAGGTGACTTGGAGGGGCGCACTCTCCGACCCTCAACCCCTACGAACTGGAGTCCCGCAGGGCTCGGTTCTTGGGCCTCTCCTCTTCTCGCTATACACCATGTCTCTTGGTTCTGTTATCTCTTCCCACGGCTTCTCTTATCACTCCTACGCTGATGACACCCAACTCTTCATTTCCTTCCCCCCTGACACCCAAATCACCACACAGATCTCTGCCTGCTTGGCTGATATTTCTGCATGGATGACTTCCCATCACCTGAAGCTCAACCTTGCCAAAACTGAGCTTCTCTACATCCCTGCTAAGTCCTCTCCGTCAATCGACCTCTCACTGACTGTGGAGGACTTTGTAGTTTCCTCCTCCCGTACGGCAAAGAATCTTGGGGTGACTCTTGATAACTGCCTCTCCCTGGCTCCACAAGTATCCTCCACTGCCAGAACCTGCAGGTTCTTTCTGTTTAATATACGCCGCATCCGTCATCTCCTGACGGAGAAAGCCACCCAGCTCCTAGTCCAGGCGCTCGTCATTTCCCGCCTGGATTACTGCAACTCCCTCCTAGCCGGCCTCCCAGCGTGCGCCATCAAGCCCCTCCAGCTGGTCCAGAATGCTGCAGCCCGCTTGATCACCAGTCAGCCCAGGTCGGCTCATGTCACCCCGCTTCTCATTGGCCTCCACTGGCTTCCTATTGCCGCACGCATCCGATTCAAGGCCCTAGTGTTGGCATTTCAGGCTGCTAAGGGGACTGCCCCACATTACATACAATCCCTGATCACTCCCTACTCCCCAGCTAGACCACTCCGGTCTGCCAGCTCTGGTCGCCTTACGATTCCCTCTCTACGGGCACCTGGCGGTCGAGCTGCACGTTCACGCCTGTTTTCCGTTCTGGTTCCTCAGTGGTGGAATGACTTGCCTACCACTGTCAGGACAGCAGAATCCCTCCCCCTATTTCGACGCAGACTCAAAACACACCTGTTCAAACTCTACCTTAGTCCCCCCTCCTGATTTAACCCCCCCCCCAAAAAAATAAAATAAAAATAAAAAAATAATTTTGCACTTATGATGACGACTATATGTTTAGAACAGCAGTCCAGGTGTATTTTTCTAGTTCTGGATGTGATGCTTTGACTTGTGGTAGAACCTATGCACTTGTAAGTCGCTTTGGATTAAAAGCGTCTGCCAAATGACTAAAATGTAAATGTAATTGCAAAAACAACAAAATATCCCCTGCCCAACGAAAACAGCAATTTTCAAACACAGTTTTATCCCACAGGTTTGCTGTTCCTTCCAACTAGGAATGTCCAATCATTACATTACACCAGCGGTCTAAAACGACAGTTCTGGAGGGCCACAGTGTTGACAGGTTTAACTCCAGTCCTGGAGGGCCGCAGTGTCTGCAGGTTTAACTCCAGTCCTGGAGGGCTGCAGTGTCTGCAGGTTTAACTCCAGTCCTGGAGGGCCACAGTGTCTGCAGGTTTAACTCCAGTCTTTGAAGGCCGCAGTGTCTGCAGGTTTAACTCCAGTCCTGGAGGGCAACAGCCAAATGACAGACTCAATTCGTTTTCAAATCGGCAGTCAATGTAAGTCTCGGAACCAAACGGGCAGACTCTCGCTAATCAATGGCTTAGATTAAGTGCACCTCAAAAAACCGGATTTGAATTTGAGATCACCGTAGTACACAGAGACAGTAGCACAATTAAGGTGAAAATGAAACGGTTAAGCAGAGTTCTGCTGGTTTGGGGACAGCATGAAAGCGCCCCCCTCCCCAGGAAGTGTGCCTGTGGCCGTTCTTTTCGCAGGACACAAATACTCACACACAGCGAGGAGGAGGAGGAGGAAGACAGCAGACTGTTTGTTTTACGGCTGCCTGAGTCCGCATTGTTCTCCGGTCGCCGGCCGAACGCTCACCCCTTCCTGCTCCTCTTCCCTCCGCGTCCTCGCAGAGAGAGGGGACCGCCGGCCTGACATTTCATTCATACATTTGCATCTTAAACGGCCGCAGGTCCACAAAGACGGCCTTTGTGACCGCGGTTGAACGGTCACAGGTTCACAATCGCGGCTTTGTTGACCGTGTCACGCCACGCTGCCACACACACACCCGCTCGCTGTCACAAAAACAAGGTGCCGTTATACGGCTGCTGTGTTATAGTCCCGATAGCACAGGAACAGCACTGAGTCATGCCTCCCTTCCCTTCCAGGTAAACACAAACCCATCCATGATGAGATCAGGATCTGAGCAGGATCTGGACCGACGGTTTTCCTGAAAATAAAAAACATTGGTGAGACATGGAATGGTGCCGAAATTCAGACACAGTCTGGCCTTCAGACAGTCTCATTTTATTTAAAAATACTATACATTTGACACATTTGAACTTGAGACTTGCAGCCCCAGGTGTGCACAATACCTGCCCAGCTCGGACCTTTAATTTCAGAGAGAGAAAAACTTAAGACGGGAGCAGCATTATTTTTGAACGCGCATGTCCAATAGCAGTGTCCGTTCAGTGGTGAGGACCGTCTCTGCATTTCCCCGCCCCAGCTGTTCGTAGACATGATGGCAAACTGGACCCAAGCCGCAACACAAAGCATATTACATTCACAGTGGCTTTTTACACTTAAATTCACATGATCAGATTAAAGACAGTGAGTACGGTTATGCGGGTTCCAAATTCTCAGTGTAATTCCCTCAGGCTCCTCCAGGGGGCAGGCTGAACACCAGCGATGTTCCAGCCAGTCAGGGCAGATTGCTGGAAAACCCTGAAAGAACATTCATGTTCCAGTGTCTCATCTCCGCTTCCAAGCAGGAAATTCCAGGTTATTGTCGGCCTCCTGGAGTACAGCCACTCAGCCCCCCCCAAGGACCGCAGTGCCTCTCTGGTCCAACAACCTCAGAGCTTCAAGGAGCAGAGCTGCGTTTTGTAGCCTCATTATTAAGCCTGTGTAACTGTGTAACCTCTGCCCAAACAGGGGCAGGGGGCTGTAATCTGAATGTAGGCTAAAATACCCCAGGCTTTCTAGAAAAACAGAGGGGATCGCTCAGAAAAGCAAGGCTACAGGGGGGGATGGAGAGAGGGAGAAACACAGAGAGAGAGAGTGAGAAAGAGAGAGAGAGAGATAAAGGGGGAGAGAGAGACAGAGACAGAGCGAGAGAGAGAGAGACACAGAGAGAGACAGAGAGAGAGAGAGGGAGAGAGAGACTTTTTAAGAGTAGAGGGGTGTGGGGGAAACGGTCACTTCAGTGAACCGTAACTTATCCATACTTTATAAAACACTGTGGGAATGTCTTTTTTTTGTATTCCCATCATGACAACAGGTTCCGTCAGGTATTGAGGACAGGCTTGGACTTCCGGTCACTGAAAATGCAGGACTGTGTTTGTTAGGAAAGGTGTCACAAGTACCTGGATGGAGTTCACTTGATTTCTAATTTTAACGTTGGTGCTAAAAGGTTGGAGCCGCTTGGAAAGACTGGTCTATAAAAAATGTTTGAATTCATTGACCAAAATAATGTTTTATGAAATGATGTTGACCAATGGAATCAAGAAAAGTAAAGACTTAAAGACTTAGAGCTTAAATTTAAGAACTATATTGTAGTGGAGGGAAGTACTGGATCAGTATCATTTTCATCTTTATGGATTGATCGTCAAGAAATAATCGACAGGGTCTGAAACTGTTTAGTTCATGAGATGTTACAATTATTTTTTTTGTTTTCATCCTTAAAGGGGAAGGAGGGTTGTAAAAGATGAAAAATTATCTTGTTGTGGAACTGTTCAATAACTAATCTTCCCTTTTGTGTGCGTGTGAGAGAGTGTGTGTGTGTGTGTGTGTGTGTGTGTGAGTAAATGTGATGCAGTTCTGTGGATGTGTAATAAAATAAACATAAATAATAAAAGCAGCCAATTACATGAGGCGACATCGTAAAATGTGCAGCGTTAAAATCCCCTCTTGGACGTGGAGGACCGAAGTGAGCTGAACGCTGAACATTTTACAGGTGCGTAGTCTGTACATTTACAGGTGCGTAGACTGTACATTTACAGGTGCGTAGTCTGTACATTTACAGGTGCGTAGTCTGTACATTTACAGGTGCGTAGTCTGTACATTTACAGGTGCGTAGTCTGTACATTCTTACAGCCCCAGAAACAGAGAGGGGCTCTCGGGGAGAGGGGCGTTACTGGGCGCGCTCAGCAGCTGGTTGCCGTGGCAGCGGCGGAGTTGGCGGGCGCGTGGGCGCGGGCGGCGGGCTCCAGCTCCAGGTCGCCGGAGCGCTCGGGGTCCCCGGCGGCGGCGTGGGGCCCCTGGGGGCCGGCGAGGGGCCGGCGGCGGCAGCAGCAGCAGCAGCACTCCAGGAAGGCGCGGCCGAACGGCCGGCTCACGCAGAACAGCAGCACGGGCGTGGCCGCGGCCCGCGCGATGAGCAGCAGCTGGCTGGCCAATCGGAGCAGGTCGGCGGCGCGGCGGGGGACGCGCGCGGCCATGTGGGCGGCGACGGCGTGCCGGGCGTTCTCCGGGATCACGCACACGCCGTACAGCACGGCCAGCGCCACCACCGCGCAGGTCATCTGCCTCTCGGCGCGCACGCGCTCCCGGCTCCCGCGCACGCCCGCCTTCTCCGCCCGCCGGATGCGCCGCGCCGTCTCCAGGGACACGGCCGCCGTGAACAGCGTGGGCAGGCAGAAGTAGCAGCCGAAGTGCCACCACAGGCGCGCGCCCTCGTACGTCAGGCCCAGCACGTACACCGTGTCCGGCAGGTCGGGGGAGATGCGCACCTCGCAGCGCTCCCGCTCGCCCGCCCCGGGCCCCGCCCCGGCCTCCGGCACCAGCTGGTGGATCAGCAGCTCCGGGAGCGCCAGGAGCAGCGCGCCGATCCAGATGACCGCCAGCTTGGCGGCCGTGGAGGCGCAGTTCTCCACCGTCTCGTAGTGCATCTGCACGTTGGTGGCGCCGCGCAGCCGATCCACACACAGCGCACACAGCGTGAACGTGGCCACGCCCAGGGACACCACCTGCAGGGAGAGCCGGAGGACGTCAGCGCTAAGAGAAGTTCAGTCTCATAAAACTACTGAGGTCAGCCTGATAAAACTACTGAGGTCAGCCTGATAAAACAACAGAGAGTTCAGTCTAATGAAACTACTGAGGTCAGCCTGATAAAACTACAGAGAGTTCAGTCTGATAAAACTACTGAGGTCAGCCTGATAAAACTACAGAGTTCAGTCTGATAAAACTAAAGATTTCAGTCTGATAAAACTACTGAGGTCAGTCTGATAAAACTACAGATAGTTCAGTCTGATAAAACTACAAAGAGTTCAGTCTGATAGAACAACAGAGAGTTCAGTCAGATAGAACAACAGAGTTCAGTCTGATAAAACTACAGAGAGTTCAGTCTGATAAAACGACAGAGAGTTCAGTCTAATAAAACTACAGAGAGTTCAACTTCACGCCACACTGTCAAAGCTTTTTCCTATGCCTTGGACATTTTCATGCATTGTACATTCCTGGTTGAGGAAGACAAGATGGCGGTCGTACATAAAATAAATACAAAATACAAATGATTTTGTTAACTGGAACAGTTGGCAAGTTTGTACTTGTGGAAGCCATTTGTCTTGCTGCGTTCATACGCTTCCTAGTTTTTTACCGTCTGGAGTCACTCATATTGAGTATGTCCGGTTGAAGCGAGAGGTTCTGAGATAAGACAGTGAGCAGACCTGCCTCACACAGTCGCCCATAAACAGGAACACAGTGAGCGAGCCACTTTTCACGAGGCAGCGCTGCTGGGACTAACCCCGGCACACAACCCTGCCCTGCTCAGGAACACCGCACTGTGGACGGGGATGAGAGAGACCCAACGCTCAACAGAATGGACACATTACTACCTCAACATACAAATCACTTTCCATCCAAAAGTCAAATACTTTGTAGGAATCAGTTGCAAAGCCATTACAACTCTATCACACTCAGGGCAAAAACCAGAAGAGTTTTATGAGCCAAAGCTAATAAAACTCTATTACAATCGGAGCCAATGCTATCAAAACTTTATAAGAATCTGAGCCAATACTATTAAAGCTCTATTAGAATCAGAGCCAATGCAATAAAAACTCTATTAGAATCGGAGTCAAAGCTATCAAAGCTCGATTAGAATCAGAGCCAATGCTATCGAAACTAAATTAGAATAGGGGGCAACGCTATTAAAATACGACCAGAATCAGTGCCCAGGCCATGACTTGGCACTACTGGTAAGGAAAGCAGTGTGGGCCAGTCCGTCCTGTTTGATATAAAGGAGGGTAAAAACTGAGTCTGTCATTTGGCTCCTCTCTTCCAGAGAGTCGTAGCGTGGTGCCAAAACGTGGTCTTGGAGCACCCCAAGCCG
>NC_083778.1:21187436-21192436 GCF_963514075.1 Conger conger
TACTTAGGGCTTCAGCGTTTTAAAATATTTTCGTTTCCTCTTTAATCCCGTTTTAAATAATTTTTGATCAAGAAATAAATGAGCCCCAAAATAGTAGGCTATTACTGTGTATCTATGATCCGTTTACAAAGGACTACAATGGAAATAAGTCAATGGCTTTATCGTGCAATATCCTTGACATTGTAACTAAGATATAATCTTGTTATTGTCTTATTTTTATTATTATCAAATAAACAAAGCTAAATAGTCTTTATGGAGCCGCCACAGGCATCTGCGCTGCAAGAAAGCCGAATCCTTGCAAGTCGCCAACATTGCAGTCAAAGGACTAAAATTACTGAATTAGGGGAGAGATTCAGAGACAAATAAATGAATACATAGGCTGAAACATACAATTAAGAATTTGGCAACGGTAGCATTGGATATATTTCAAGAAAAAAAAAAAAAACCCCCATTGTTTTCTGAACAAAACCTGTTCTATTCCACATTCAGACACACCTGCCCTGCACTCCTAATTAAACTGGCCTGCCCCGCCCTCCTAATTAATCAGGACTGTCCCACCCTCCTAATTGCCCACCGAGGACTGGGGTCCTGCCAGATCTGGGTACGACCAGCGCCTGAGGGGGGGGGGGGGGGGGGCAGACTGGGCCTCCACTCTGCGGGTGGGGGTAGGACTCGGCGGGGAGGGTCACCGCATACAGGAACCCCAAGTGCTCCAGAAGCCTGAAGAAGGCGTGTTGCTCTCTTTCTGGCCGAGGCAGACTTGTAGTGGTGAATCCTCAGCAGTACACGGTGGGGGGGATTGAGGAAAAAAAGATATTAGAGGCTTTACTCTCCAGCTTTCCCCAGGTCTGGGTCAAATATGTAATTGCCTTGGATTCAAATACTTTTCTGTGCTCAAGTGATCTTCACCTGGTGCCACTGTACCAACCAACAGGGCCAGACGGTACGGTTTGCACTTCTTGAGAGCACTTCACAGGTTCCAATACACCAGACAAGCTCAGTAAAGCGTAGAAAAGCATTTGAATCCAAAACAACGACGTGCGGTATTTGACCCAGGTCTGACTCTCACGGAGAAGAAAAAACGGGCGACACTGACTCCCAACAGCGGCCCGTTCCGTTCCTTTCCTACAAGTAAATAAATCAGGCGAATCATTCTTTACTGCACTCGATGATTCCCTCAAAGCGCATTAAGGCTGAGTTTGAGGGAGGGCTTAGAGAAGAACGGCACAAGAGGACGGGCTGTGAAATAATTGCAGACAGAGCAGAACGCCGGTCACCCATCATCCTTTGTGTGGGCCCGGTATGAATCCTACCAGACACAAAACACTGGCAGCGGAGGCACTCAATTACCAGCGCTGTACGGGCAATTTAGCAGCGAGCGTCTGACTACCGCAGACGCAGAAGAGCTTTATTACCCACCAACACGGCGGCGTGAGACATTAACCGTCTCAGCGCAGGACCGGGCTTAACGGTCGCCGCACGGCGGAGGTACGGAAGCTCTGAACACGCCCCCGCCCGCCTGATTTATGACGCATCGCCGCGACCGCGCGTTCGCCCGTGAATCACAGCGCGCTGATCGACTTCCCCACATCCGCTCATAAACCACACGTTATGCAGTCCGTCGGAAAGTAAAAAGACGGCTGTCACGAGTGCTTCTTTATTAACGTCGCGTCGTGTAGCCAATCAGCTGCAGGGAGGACCAGAAGACTGTCGGAGAGGCGGAGGTGAACGCTGAAGCCTGATAAAGTGTTCTCCTACAGCCGATTCCCAACAACCGCATGACTGCGCTAACACAAACTCACCACTAGATGGCAGGAAAGGGCAAGGCTGTGGCATATATCGGCTTTCATGGTCCCCATCGATAAAGCACTGCTGAGCTATAAGCCCTTAGAAAAGCAATGGTTGCTTGACTGCGGCTCTTGGAAAAGATAAAAACATCGTTTGGAGTTTACGGTGAAGTTTACGGGGTCAGAGAAGCGATGTATTGTCGAGATTAACAGCCCTGAAATCACCATTTTGTCCTTCATGTCTAAGACGTGTGGAGGACAAGGGTATAAAAACAGGCTGAGACAGGACTGGAATGTTTAGTTCTGAGGCTCATATTCAATCTTAATTTTAAGCTCTTTTTCTTCTTTGTCTCCCAATACGGAATGCCACCGGACAATCCCACCGACTGAAACCCCTCCTCCCTGGGAAGCACAATAGCCAATCACACGCCATCTCGCAGGGCTGCCAGCCGATCAGCACAGACCAGAACCAAACCCCGCTCCATCGTACTCCGACACTCGTTTTCCCGCAGAACTCTGGAATGCGATCTTGGGTGAGATTTAAACGGCCGTTTTAAAGCAGAAGCAGTTGAACTGCCTTCAGCCGTGCCACACTGACGATTACTGCGGACCCTCAGGGAAATATGCTGCAATGTGTTTACAAATATTTACCATCACCCTCTGAAAACGTATTGCCACACTTCAGAGCACACGGGCAAATATACAGATAAGTGCAATTTCCAGAAACAGAGCAACGCGTGGATCATTATTATTACAATGCAATTGTATGTATCATCAAGTTCTTTTCATTTTACTTCATAAAAAAGCCAGACATTTACATTTTACTGCAATCTGTTCCACCTCTGCAGTTGCCAGGGCGGCGTGACCGCGGTAAATGAGTGGCTCAGAATTGTGGGTAATGCCCAGTGTTGGGGTCTCTGCAGGGCGCTGAATGGAGGCAGGCAGGTCATTGGGAATGACTGGGAATGACTGGGACAGACTGGGAATGACTGGGACAGACTCTGCAGGCTAAGTGGCACTCATTGGGAATGACTGGGAATGACTGGGACAGACTCTGCAGGCTAAGTGCCACTCATTGGGAATGACAGGGAATGACTGGGACAGACTCTGCAGGCTAAGTGGCACTCATTGGGAATGACTGGGAATGACTGGGACAGACTCTGCAGGCTGCCAGGCTCATTGGGAATGACTGGGCAGGCTGGGTTTTCATGCACTCTGAATGCTTGATGCTGCCCATGGCAGGCTCTTTAGATCGGGCTAAAGATGCTAACGCTACCCTGCCATGAATACTGATGCGGCCTTGTTAGCGGCGATCGATAGGCAGGCTGTGAGCACGCTCACCCAGGCGGGCTGGGACAGTGAGATAATGTCCTTTCCCCCGCCCACGCCTCTCCTGTCCCGGTTACCGCCGGCAACCTCATTCACACTGCCCCCTGGTGGGCGGGGCTTGCCCTTGGGCTGCTGTGGGCGGTTCTGCAGTCTCGGAATTCGCTCTCCGGCTGGCAAATACCGGCCCTGAAACTCTCACACTGGAGAGGGAGGGAGGGAGAGAGAGAGAGAGAGAGAGAGAGAGAGAGACACGTTCACGCCAACACGGAGGAGAGCTGTTGAATTTTTAAAACTTCACGTTCGAAAGGAAACACAGTTCCATTGTCCGCTAGCGGGTTTCTGCATTGTCTCAACATACCGTGCAAAACCAGCAATGTGCAGTAGAACCCTTGCTGTGCAGTAGAACCCTTGCTGTGCAGTGGAACCCTTGCTGTGCAGTAGAACCCTTGCTGTGCAGTAGAACCCTTGCTGTGCAGTAGAATGTAGCGGGACTATAAGTGCAGGATTAAGCATATCACCCAGACCAGAGACCATCACTCAGGCACTCTGATAAAACTAATAACATATCGCCCATTCCATTAGTGATCCCAGGCGGATGGATATCCAAATCTCTCATCTAATCGGAGTACTGTACTCGTGTTCGAACGGGATCATTGCCCATCCACATCTCTCTCATCTAATCTGAGTGTTTGAACGTGATCGCTCCACCCGTTGGCTAGGCCGAGGCTGACTGTTTGCAGCTGAGGCAGTTCCAGCTGGTCTTACGCAACGCTGGTGTTTAATTACCGAACGGAGTTGCACACACAGGTGACGTCCCGTCGCCGTGACAACGCGAGGCCTGTAGCCTGCGTCACAGGAAGAGGGCAGTGCTCTGTGGTGGATGTGATATTTGCAGCTTATAGGCGAGCTAGCATTGTTAGCGTCCATTTGCATTGAACAGGGCTTGGTAGCAAACTAAACTGTATGTTTTAATACAGTTCATTTTGTATCATTTATACTGTATCATTTAAAATTGTTCAAATGAACGTTCACCGTATTGAACATGCTCATCAGTGCCACGCCCAGCATGGCTGCCACTCCTTTCACTGTGCCACACCCAGCATGGCTGCCACTCCTTTCACTGTGCCACACCCAGCATGGCTGCCACTCCTTTCACAGTGCCACACCCAGCATGGCTGCCACTCCTTTCACAGTGCCACACCCAGCATGGCTGCCACTCCTTTCACAGTGCCACACCCAGCATGGCTGCCACTCCTTTCACAGTGCCACACCCAGCATGGCTGCCACTCCTTTCACAGTGCCACACCCAGCATGGCTGCCACTCCTTTCACTGTGCCACACCCAGCATGGCTGCCACTCCTTTCACAGTGCCACACCCAGCATGGCTGCCACTCCTTTCACAGTGCCACATCGGTGCACTGAAGAGTCGCTCTGCCCACTTCTCGGTATAAAATGATGGATGGGTTAAAATGATACGCAGCACTAGATCAACTCCACTGACAACAAACAATAAAACTGAGGCCCAAAACGGTGCCAACCGCTACCCCTGCCTCTTCACTTGGTTTACTCAATCAAGCCGAAATCATCTCAGCACAAAATGGCAGCACTCTGAATGCCACTCCACAGATCTGTGTGGCTGCACTTTCCACTCAACCTCACTGGCAACACAACGCTGATGTTTGGTAATGATGGAAAATTCTGAATCACATTATGCCCCGTTCTCTTACTCCTGAATCGCTCTGAAAATGATGGAGGGGAAAATAGTATAATATAAGCGCTCCAGGTCTCTAAAGGACAGCGCTCCAGGTCTCTAAAGGACAGCGCTCCAGGTCTCTAAAGGACAGCGCTCCAGCTCTAAAGGACAGCGCTCCAGGTCTCTAAAGG
>NC_083778.1:21194936-21204936 GCF_963514075.1 Conger conger
CACACATGCACACATCCACACACACTCACACACACACACTCACACACGCACACACACACACACACTCACTCACACACAATGCCCAGTGGCCCATACATACACACTCACACACACTCACACACACACACACACACACACTACAGACTGTGTCCACTGTGTCACTGGGCAGACAGTGAGACATGGTCACTGGTTTCAGCTGGACTTGTCACCAGGGGATGCAGGCTCTCATCCCACTGGGGCACTGCCACTGCATCCCGTGAGCAAGGCACCTCACCTGGAGGGCTTCAATAAATAAACATCCACCCCTACAAACATAAGAGGTCACCCACCATGTCTAATTTGGTCTCTGACGAATGGCAGAAGATAAATACGCCTGAAGTTCTGCAACATTAAACACTCGCATCCAAGAGAACAGAGCAGCCATTCAGCTCTGCACACTAACAGCCACAGCTGTGCAGGAAGCATCTACAAATTCCGCACCAACACGGCAAACAGCAACAGTCTTATCGAGAGTGGCCTTATTTAACCCTCTGAAAATACGTTTTTTTTTTTTCAAAATGTTTTTCCCCACCCAAAGTTCTAAGTCCGTGTTCTAGAACCCCTTTGCTCTTAATTACCAGTACTGACTGTGACATCAGCATTCTAATTTGAGCATTCTAATCACATTATTTCTGACCTCACTCCTTCAAAGCGTTGAGAGAAACAGAGGCAGAACGTGTCAGCTTGCATACGGGCGGTAGGCACAGGGGAACACCTCGGGCTACGAGCACCAGGTACAGCTCTAAAAACAGGTGTGCCCATGATTGCGCTCCAGTCGCCGTGCAAATAATGGATGTCGGGGAGATATTTAATGAGGGCTTCAGTTGATCAGAGAGTAAACAGGAAGCTGAGCTCTGTACGGCCGAGCGGGGCCAGGCTGGCAGGCTCCGTCCATCTGGAGCTGGGAAACTGAGACACAGAGCAGCCATGACGGCTCACAGCTGGGGGGGGCAGCCTGACACACTGCAGCTGAACGGCCCGAGTACATCTACTGCTCCTTCAGCACTAACACAGGAGAGGGGGAGGGAGAGAGCGAGGGAGAGGGAGAGAGAGAGAGGAGGGAGGGAGGGAGAGAGAGAGAGAGAGAGAGAGCGAGTGACAGAGAGGGAGGGAGAGAGAGTGAGGGAGAGGGAGAGAGAGAGGGAGGGAGAGAGAGGGGGAGATAGAGAGAGAGGAGGGAGAGAGAGCGAGGGAGAGGGAGAGAGAGAGGAGGGAGAGAGAGGGGGAGATAGAGAGAGAGAGAGGAGGGAGGGAGAGAGAGAGCGAGTGACAGAGAGGGAGGGAGAGCGAGGGAGAGGGAGAGAGAGGAGGGAGAGAGAGAGAGAAGGGAGGGAGAGAGAGAGCGAGGGAGAGGGAGAGAGAGAGGAGGGAGAGGGAGAGAGAGAGGAGAGAGAGAGAGAGAGGGAGAGGGAGAGAGAGAGGAGGGAGAGAGAGAGAGAGAGAGAGCGAGTGACAGAGAGGGAGAGAGGAGGGAGAGAGAGAGAGAGCGAATGACAGAGAGAGAGAGAGAGCGAGTGACAGAGAGAGAGGGAGAGAGATGTCGAGGGAGGGAGAGAGAGTGAGACAGAGAGGGAGGGAGAGAGAGAGGGAGAGAGACAGAGATGTGGAGGGAGGGAGAGAGAGAAGGAGGGAGGGAGGGAGAGAGAGAATGAGAGTGATAAGGAGAGAGAGAGGGAGAGACAGAGAGAAGGAGGGAGGGAGAGAGAGAATGAGAGAGTGATAAGGAGAGAGAGGAGAGAGGGAAAGAGAGGGATAAAGAGGGAGACAGAGAGGGTACACTGGACACACACACACACACACACACACACACACACACACACACACACCCCCCTCATATCTCTCGGTATCAGACAGCAGTGTTCAATCACACATCTATGACACGGCTCAAACACTCTCTGCTGCTGAATCAGAGAGGCACTGTCCACCCTGCGTTGGGGAGCAGCAGATGAGAGCTCTGGTCAGTCTGGGGGGTGTGTGTCTCCATCAGTCCTCTGAGCTCTGGAGCACGCCCTGGGGACTCAGAGGGGCACACCCTGCCCTTTCACCACCCAGGAGAACACACTCCTGAGAAGCGCGATAAAGAACTGTGTTATCCAGGTTATCCCCACACATACCTGCAGTGCACACTCACGGAACACCAGCGCACCTGCTTATTCACGCCATTACCTCATCAGCCAATCATGTGGCAGCAGTGCAATGCATACAATCATGCAGATACGGGTCAGGAGCTTCAGTTAATGTTCACATCAACCATCAGAATGGGGAAAAAAATGTGATCCAGACAGGGTGGTTTGAGTATCTCGGAAACTGTTGATCTCCTGGGATTTTCACATAGAACAATCTGTAGAGTTTGCAGAGAATGGTGCGAAAAATGAAAACATCCATTGAGCAGCAGTTCTGTGGGCAAAAACGCCTTGTTAATGAGAGAGGTCAGAGGAGAAGGGCCAGACTGGTTGAAGCTGACAGAAATAACCACACATTACAACAGTGGTATGCAGGAGAGCATCTCTGAACACACAACGCATCAAACCTTTAAGTGGATAGGCTACAGCAGCAGAAGATTTAGTAATAAGTCTAAAAAAGTTTAATAAACACCTAGTGCTCACTGGAGTGTATATTTACTGAGCTGCTCAATATACACACTTACATATTAACTGAGATTATCCACAGGCTTGAGGGACTTCCTTCTTTTGGAGCTTGTTTGGCAGAGGCCCGCTCCCCGATCAGATGCGAGTGACTCAGCGGTTTCCCGCCAGGCGTCCCCAGGCCTCGGCCCAGTGACAGAGAGACGCAAATCCCTGATTCACATCCACAAACACGGCTCCTCTCAAAGCAACACGAGAGGCGCTAAACCGCCATTTAAATATTTACTGAGTGAAAATGGAAACTGTGCTTGTGTGAGGATTTATGGGCCTTATGTTGGGAGACCAGGGTAAGGCAAGGCACACAACATTCAAGTAAACCTTTGGACTGAGACCTTCCTTCCTGCCACGGCAGTAGAACACAGTTTTTCGTCCTTCCTTGTTAAAATCGAGGCGGTGTGAGTTTCCCCACGGCCGCGCGCGGGTCCCCCAAACGCCACGCCGTCCTCCGTCTTCTCACAAGGACACTACTGAGCGCGCTCAGTCTCCAGAGCCCCAGCTGTCGACTTACACTGCCATTACAGCCATCAAGCTGTACAGCGCTTATTGAGAGAGAGAGAGAGAGAGAGAGGGGGAGGAGAGAAAGAGGGATAGAGAGAGAGGGGTAGAGAGAGAGGGGGAGAGAGTGGGGGAGAGAGAGAGGGGGAAAGAGAGAGAGGGGGAGAGAGAGGGGGAGAGAGAGAGAGGGGGAGAGAGTGGGGGGGGAGAGAGAGAGAGCAAGAGAGGGAGAGAGATAGAGAGAGAGGGGAAAGAGAGAGAGAGGGGGAGAGAGAGGGGGGAGAGAGAGAGCAAGAGAGGGAGAGAGATAGAGAGAGAGGGGGAAGAGAGAGAGGGGGGAGAGAGAGAGGGGGGAGAGAGAGCGAGAGAGGGAGAGAGAGAGAGGGAGGGGGAGAGAGAGGGAGGGGGGGAGAGGGAGAGAGAGAGAGGGAGGGGGGAGAGAGAGAGGGAGGGGGGGAGAGAGAGAGGGGGAGAGGGAGAGAGAGAGAGATTCGGTGGTCTCTGCCAGGTTTTCCTTGGATAAACGGCTAAGTGACAGGGAGCTGCAGAAGGGAGGCGTCTCTCACGTCTGTTCATTGTTTAGAAATCCAGGCCATTACAAACACAACCGAGAATATTTATCACGGGTGGATGTGTGGATCCAGACTCCTGACAAATGACATAAATACCTTCTGAATGTGTTATAATTCAGATCCAACGTGAAAGAGTCTTTACGACCAGAGTGTAATTAAGTGCCACGCACAGTTTAGCAGATGAGAGGCACGACAGGGCAGTCACATTCCTGTGTCTCCGGAGACCTTTGGTGGCTGATGGTTCTGTAGAAGGGCCCTGGTTCTGTAGAAGGACCCTGGTCTGAGGAGAAATGACCATGGTTCTGTAGAAGGACCCAGGTTCTGGAGAAGGACCCTGATTCTTTAGAAGGACCCTGGTCGAAGGAGAAATGACCCTGGTTCTGGAGAAGGACCCTGGTCGAAGGAGAAATGACCCTGGTTCTGGAGAAGGACCCTAGTCTAAGGAGAAATGGCCCTAGTTCTGGAGAAGGACCCTGGTCTGAGGAGAACAGACTCGGTGTGTGTTTCACAGATAACGCTTTTCTCCTCAGAACAGCCCAATCTGCTCACAGCGTGAGAGGGAAAGGGTCATCACCCGCACTGCACTCTGGGTAACGGCTCATTCTGCCGATGCAGGACTCATAGGTTATAAGTGCCCTGTGCAGGCTCATAGCACCACAATGTTATAGACATGACAAGTGAGGCGAACTCCCTATTCAGCTTTTACTGAACACTGCGCTGAACTCTTTACTTTGGAGGCAAATAACTCCACACTTACATGAAGTACATATTTGTCAAGTAACAACGGCTATCATTTTCTAAAATTGTTTCGGCTCTGAACTGCAGCACACTGGATGATGTTAAAGTGCAGACAGACAGCCTTAATTTGAGGGGATTCAGGGCATTTACACACATAGTGGGTGATCTGTGTAGGAATTACAGCCTTTGAGATCAGACACACACTGTTCAGTCTCTCCTCTACTGTACAGTATATTGCGTAAAACAGTCCAGTTAGATCAAGGGCACAACGGCAACGTTACACAATTAAACACTGCTCTAATTTACACCTGTATTCTGTCTGTCTCTCTTGGCCTTAATTTAAGAACCCCCCCCCTCTCCTCTCTCTCTCGCTTTCTTCAGCTCACAACTCCCTCTATTCCCTGCCACCTCTTTCATCTGTAGGGAGCGCAGCACTAAAAATAGTCACGCTCCGGAAGAGAGGAGCACCACAGATTGATCTGCAGGCCGACAGATCCCAGATCAACGGGGAGGCCCAGCCAGAGAGCCCCACTGCCTGCATGAACACCCGTGTCTTCCTCAGAAGCACAACAACGCTATTGCTACCGCTAATGCTAATGCTACTACTACTACTGCTACCACTACCGCTAATGCTAATACTGCTGCTCCTGCTGCTACTACTACTGCCTGAATCAACAGTGTTCTCTTCAGAAGCACAACAACGCTACTGCTACCACAACCGCTAAAGCTACTACTACTGCTACCACTACCACTACTGCTACCGCTAATGCTAATGCTAATACTGCTGTTCCGGCTGCTACTACTACTGCCTGAATCAACACTGTGTTCTCTTCAGAAGCACAACGCTACTGCTACTGCTAATGCTACTGCTACTGCTACTGCTAATGCTACTGCTACCACTACCAGTCATGCTCATACTGCTGCTCCTGCTGCTGCTACTACTGCCTGTATCAACAGACGCACAACAACACTACTGCTACCGCTAATGCTACTACTACTGCAACGAATGCTACCACTACCGCTATCGCTAATACTACTACCACTGCTCCTGCTGCTACAACTAATGCTACCACTACTACAACATAGTGTCCCCTAACGACACTGCTAGTGCTACTACAACAGCCACTGCTGCTGCTGCTCCAGGGAGAGGTAGAGTGGCGGGTACAGTGTGAGACCTGCCTGATGCATCGCTCCACAGAGGCCCTCAGGGCGGGGCTGTCTCACGGAATCCGCCCATAGGCAAGATCATCCAGAGCACAATGGGATCAGGGAATCTGCCCGGCATTCAGACAAAGAAATCAATTCCCGATCGATTTTTTAAAAAGTGAGAGTTCGCACACCCACTGAATGCCAATGGGGGCTTCCAACACTGACAGCCCCCCCCCCCCCCCCCCCCCCCCCCCGTCCTACCCACAAGCTGTCTGAGCAATGTGGGCTTATGCTTAAATTTGGCAGAGCTTACACACCATTACTCAGCATCTGGCAGCCGAACTTACTGACGAGACATATTTGGTCATCAGTCCTTTCAAATACTCTGAAGAGGGGAAAAAACTATTAAACAGAGTTAACGGACTCTGAAACCATGAGCTCGGCCTGCAAGCTGAGACCTTTTTAACAAACCTACAAAATAAAAACCCTGTCAATAAATCACCCCTGTATTTCAAACGTCTCGTTTAAAGTTTAAAGGTATTAACTTGCAAGTATTTACCCTTTCAAGAGTCCCCTTTGGAATGCCTTTCATTCAAATTCTAGTAATCGGTGTTCTAGAACTCCGGTAGTGACTGTGACATCAGCATTAGAATGGTCAGTTCAATAACTATTCTAATCGCATATTTCTGATCTCAGATTTAAGCCATAAAAATAAATTCTCCATTTTTGGGGGGCCCCCCCCATCATCACACCAGGAGTAGGAAACTAAAAAAAGGTGTTGTGCATATTCCACACTGAAAGGCTGCCAAGCTTCTCAGGTCCCATTACAGAGATGGGGGCCGAAGTGAAGTTCAGTCGATACGAGGCAGGCAGCCTCTGGCCCCAGAGCCCTGAGCTGCCAGGGGGAAGACCCGGAGCACAGCTTGCCCGTTACACCGCACACGGAATAAAGCCACAGACTCGCCGCAAAGAGCCGGAGCATCCACACGGCCGGGAACACTGACTCTGCCCGGGGGAGGGCCAGGGGATCGGCCCTGATCCTGGGGCCTGTCCCTCACTATGAGTGACACGTACATGTGCATGCGTGTGTGTCTGTGTGTGTCAGTGTGTGTGTGTATGTGGTGTGTGAGTGTGTGTGAATATGGTGTGTGTGTGCGTGTGTGTATATGGTGAGTGTGTGTGTACATGGTGTGTGTGTATATGGTGTGTGTGTGCATGTGTGTATATATGGTGTGAGTGTGTGTATATGGTGTGTGTGTGTGTGAGTGTGTGTGTGTATATGGTGTGTGTGAGTGAGTGTGTGTGTATATGGTGTGTGTGTGTGTGTGAGTGAGTGTGTATATATGGTGTGTGTGTGTGAGTGAGTGTGTGTATATGGTGTGTGTGTGTGTGTGAGTGAGTGTGTGTATATGGTGTGTGTGTGTGTGAGTGTGTGTGTATATATGGTGTGTCTGTGCGTGTGTGTATATATGGTGTGTGTGTGTGTGTGTGTATATATGGTGTGTGTGTAAGTGAGTGTGTGTGTATATGGTGTGTGTGTGTGAGTGAGTGTGTGTGTATATATGGTGTGTGTGTGAGTGTGTATATGGTGTGTGTGAGTGTGTGTGTGTGTGTGTGTGTGTATATATGGTGTGAGTGTGTGTGAGTGTGTGTATATATGGTGTGAGTGTGTGTGACTGAGTGTGTGTGTATATATGGTGTGTGTGTGTGCGTGTGTGTATATGGTGAGTGTGTGTGAGTGTGTGTGTGTGTGTATATATAGTGTGTCTGTGCATGTGTGTATATATGGTGTGAGTGTGTGTATATGGTGTGTGTGTGTGAGTGTGTGTGTATATATGGTGTGTGTGTGTGTGTGAGTGAGTGTGTGTATATGGTGTGTGTGTGTGAGTGTATATATGGTGTGTCTGTGCGTGTGTGTATATATGGTGTGTGTGTGTGTGTATATATGGTGTGTGTGTGTGTATACGGTGTGTGTGTGTGAGTGTGTGTGTATATATGGTGTGTGTGTGTGTGAGTGTGTATATGGTGTGTGTGTGTGTACATGGTGTGTGTGTATATGGTGTGTGTGTGCATGTGTGTATATATGGTGTGAGTGTGTGTATATGGTGTGTGTGTGTGTGAGTGTGTGTGTGTATATGGTGTGTGAGTGTGTGTGAATATGGTGTGTGTGTGCGTGTGTGTATATGGTGAGTGTGTGTGTACATGGTGTGTGTGTATATGGTGTGTGTGTGCATGTGTGTATATATGGTGTGAGTGTGTGTATATGGTGTGTGTGTGTGTGAGTGTGTGTGTGTATATGGTGTGTGTGAGTGAGTGTGTGTGTATATGGTGTGTGTGTGTGTGAGTGAGTGTGTATATATGGTGTGTGTGTGTGAGTGAGTGTGTGTATATGGTGTGTGTGTGTGTGTGAGTGAGTGTGTGTATATGGTGTGTGTGTGTGTGAGTGTGTGTGTATATATGGTGTGTCTGTGCGTGTGTGTATATATGGTGTGTGTGTGTGTGTGTGTATATATGGTGTGTGTGTAAGTGAGTGTGTGTGTATATGGTGTGTGTGTGTGAGTGAGTGTGTGTGTATATATGGTGTGTGTGAGTGTGTATATGGTGTGTGTGAGTGTGTGTGTGTGTGTGTGTGTGTATATATGGTGTGAGTGTGTGTGAGTGTGTGTATATATGGTGTGAGTGTGTGTGACTGAGTGTGTGTGTATATATGGTGTGTGTGTGTGCGTGTGTGTATATGGTGAGTGTGTGTGAGTGTGTGTGTGTGTGTATATATAGTGTGTCTGTGCATGTGTGTATATATGGTGTGAGTGTGTGTATATGGTGTGTGTGTGTGAGTGTGTGTGTATATATGGTGTGTGTGTGTGTGTGAGTGAGTGTGTGTATATGGTGTGTGTGTGTGAGTGTATATATGGTGTGTCTGTGCGTGTGTGTATATATGGTGTGTGTGTGTGTGTATATATGGTGTGTGTGTGTGTATACGGTGTGTGTGTGTGAGTGTGTGTGTATATATGGTGTGTGTGTGTGTGAGTGTGTATATGGTGTGTGTGTGTGTGTGTATATATGGTGTGAGTGTGTGTGAGTGTGTGTGTTTATCTGGTGTGTGTGTGTGAGTGAATGTGTGTGTATATATGGTGTGTCTGTGCGTGTGTGTGTGTGTATATATGGTGTGTGTGTGTGTGTGTGAGTATGTGTGTATATGGTGTGAGTGTGTGTGAGTGTGTGTATATGGTGTGAGTGTGTGTGAGTGAGTGTGTGTGTATATGGTGTGAGTGTGTGAGTGAGTGTGTGTGTATATGGTGTGAGTGTGTGTGAGTGAGTGTGTGTGGATATATGGTGTGAGTGTGTGTGTGTGTGAGTGTGTGTGTGTGTGTGTATATATGGTCTGTGAGTGTGTGTGTATATAGTGTGTGTGAGTGAGTGTGTGTATATATGGTGTGAGTGAGTGTGTGTATATGGTGTGAGTGTGTGTGTGTATATATGGTGTGAGTGTGTGTGTGAGTGTGTGTATATATGGTGTGAGTGTGTGTGAGTGTGTGTATATATGGTGTGTGTGTGTGTGTGTGAGTGTGTGTATATATGGTGAGTGAGTGTGTGTGTATATGGTGTGAGTGTGTGTGAGTGTGTGTGTGTATATGGTGTGTGAGTGTGTGTGTGTATATGGTGTGTGAGTGTGTGTGAGTGAGTGTGTGTGTATATATGGTGTGAGTGTGTGTGAGCTCCAGCAGATGGCGCTGGGCAGCCTGTGTAGCAGGTGCTCTGAGTGTATAAACACGTGAGGAAGGTAAAACAGACCGCATCGCTCTCATGTGACCGCTCCAAATAAAGCTGCATCATGCCAGCGCTCCGCACTCCACACGCCAAACACGGCAAACACGGCAAACACGGCAAAACACAAACACAGCAAACACGACAAACAGGGCAACCACAAACACGCCGAACACGACAAACACAGCAAACACGACAAACAGGGCAACCACAAACACGGCGAACATGACAAACACAAACACGCCAAACACGACAAACACAAACACACCGAACACGCCAAACATAAACACGCCGAACACGCCAAACACGCCAAACACAAACACACCGAACACGCCAAACATAAACACGCCGAACACGCCAAACACGACAAACACAAACACACCGAACACGCCAAACACGACAAACACAAACACGCCGAACACGACAAACATGACAACCACAAGAAACATGACCTACAGCACAGGATGGAGGGATGAGGAAGGAGGAGAGGGAACGGACTGGAAAAGCACAAACAGAGCTGGGCTCGTCTGTGGGAACCTGATCAGACCTTCTCTCTCTTCGTCTCCCTCTAACCCCCTCTCCTCTGTCTTCTCTCTC
>NC_083778.1:21217436-21222436 GCF_963514075.1 Conger conger
CGCCCTGTCTGGCTTAGATCGCATTTATTCCTCGTCCTGACGTTTGTTCTGAAAATGAGCTGAACCTCCGGACCACGTCTGCATGCTTTTATGCCCCAAGTTGCCGTCACCTGATTGGCTGATTAGATATCTGCATTAACAAGCTGGTGTACGGGTGTACCTAATAAAGTGAGCATGTGTTGAGTGTGTTTGGGTGCGTGTGTGTGTGTAAGGGATGCAGATGGGCACTGGGAGGCAGTGTGGTCCAGTCCACACCGGTCTTCCGCCATGCTCTCTGTGAGTAACACATAAATAAAAAGCCACAGGTATATACATCATTATCTGCCATGTAAACCCAGTGAAATTAATGTCATATGCCTGCAATTGTGCGCATGGAAAACTCCCATAAGCCTCAGGGAAGGATTTACGATGTTCGACGCACACGAGAGAGAGCCGTTGTTGGGTGACGCTGCTCATGTCTCTGCACTGGCGCGGGGGAATAATGGAGCCGTCTGGAGGGATCAGCGCTGGGAAGCGGACGCGGCGCTGAGATGAGTCGTTTCCCCAACCGCCGCCATGTCTACAAGGTTGCTAAGCGATAACACATTCCGCTCCGCAGGCCGAAGACAAAGGCTCACCTGAGGCGGGACGGGCTGGGAGTAATCGGGGGGAGAGCACGCCCGCGTTACCCACAGGCCAGGAACCAGGAGCAGACAACTACACACACTCAGCAAATGGAGAAAGCACTAAACGATACACTCAACAAACGAATGTGGAAAGCGCAAAACAGTGCACATAATAAACAAATGTAGATTTACTGTGATTTACTTTTTTGTGTATCGGCATTTTTAGTTTGGCTCGGTAAGCAGTGTTTGGCTAGTTAAGTTTGGTCACTTTTGCTTTGTTGTTTGTTTGTTAATTGTAAAAAAAAAAAAAAAAAAAAAAAAATTCAAATAGGCCCTGGTCCTTATCTTTGTTGTAGAGGTAGGAGCTGAAATTGTACTTCCCTCTTGGATCTTTCAGCGCACTTATCCCTGGTTATGGGTCTGCACTTTGTTGTATGTCGCTCTGGATAAGAGCGTCTGCCAAATGCCATTAATGTAATGAAATGTAAGAAAGCACTAAACTATACACTCAATAAACAAATATAGAAAGCGCTAAACATAAAGCACTCCCTTTAACCTCCATCGAATAACTCTCTTAGGATTGCTTTCTTTTTTATTATGCAGCGGAGACTTGCGACTCTCTAAACTGTTGAACTGACTGACGGCAGAAGCAGAGCAGCGTGTGGAAACCACGGGTATATATTTGGTACTGCTGAGAACTCACACAGAGGGCCTTGAATACGCTCAGGCCGGGAAAAGTCACTTCTTGCGGACGGGGATATATTATTTCCACACCACGGACCCAACCGCCTAAATCCCATGTGAATATTAGCCGACTGGCCTTTCCGCGTCTGGATTTCATGAAATCTTTTTTCCTTTATCGATTTCATTCTCATGACAAAATAATAAACCCAAAGAGCAATGGGTCAGGATCCCTTTACAAACGCATCAGACATTACGGGGAAAACGCTGGGTGCCGTGAGGCTTGCCAGAGAGAAAGGACGCGTGAAGCGATAAACTCGGGGATCCCAATAACCGTGAACGCTGAAACTCCGAGCGCACTGAATCACGAATACGACACAACATTCTGTATATCACTGCGATGGCGTTACTGGTTTTCTGCAGGTAGTTTCTGCGATGCTGTTTAGTGTTGAAAGCCCACAGGCATCTCCCCGATGAGCAGGCAGGCAGAACTGTGAGGTGCTGGTGTTTACAGTCGGCATGCAGGGGGGTAAACAGTGAGTCACGAGAGCTGTGAGTATCCCAGGTATGCCGCAGCACAGGAGGAGAGCCGGGAGGGAGGGGGGCAAATGCAGAGAACGCCATTATTAGGGATGTAAATCTCTGACCTCACAACCATTCCTTTCCACTACCACTGGGAAACAATTCAATGCATAACGAAATCTCTCATTTCACCACGTGTGACTGGAGAAATTCACGTACTCAGTATTAGTGCGATATAGACAGTTAAAACAACACATCGAACTTTAAGTACTCAGCACATTTATTTTGGAGAACGGATATACTTAAGTTTCCTCTTGAAGTTGTAATTTTTCATTGATTATAATCGATTCTAAGATTCCAAATCGATGCAGTTGAATCGCCGCCTTAAGATCAATGCAACATTTTTTACACACCTAATTATGATAATGATCATGATTATTATCACTGTGTTGTTATCACTGTTCGTACTGGTCTTGGAGAGCAATAGGTTCTGCTGTATTATTATTATTATATATTTTTTTACCACTGACATGTGGTTTTTACTACGGTTTATGGATTTTTGGAGTCCGAGGCCCATCGACCCAGGGCCACGGGACAGGTGTTCTGGGGCCGCAGAATATATCACACCTACCGCAGGGCCGGGAGCCGAGCCAAACACAAATAAACAGGTGCTGCCATGGCAACCTGGCAGCAACACAGAGGAGGAGAACATCAAAGTGCAGGTGGACTGAAGTGAAACACTCACAAACGAGCTAAAGGGCAAGTCGTCCGCGCCGCTGAAAGCGTTCTGTCATCGCTAAACACCTCGGTGCGCTGAGCGCATCGTTTCACGCCAAACACACAGAGGCTCACGTCCTTTTCTCCAAACCCCCCCCCCCCCCCCCCCCACACACAGCGATGAAGAGACTCCCCGAAATGTGTTTCAAAACGTGTGTTCAGAAGAGTGAATCTCCCACGCCAGCTGTCCATTAAAACTGGCCACTGAAAAAAAAAAAAAGCAGGTTGTGTAAACGGCTGGGGATATCGTTTCATTTAAATGGTTTTTTACACCCCTTATTTTCTGATGAAATCAGCAGTCTGGCAAAACACATTTCTGGAGAAAAATCCATTTATAAAAACGCTCATTTTTCTGCCCTTTTATTTCCCACTCAAAGTTTCTGAAATCTGAAAATCTAAAAATCGGAACATTATTTCTGAATGACTGGCTTGAAGCTTGTGTGAAATATGAGGTGTTGGCAAGGGCAGGGTCTCCAAAGGGTTATAAATAAGTCATCTTCATACCACTTCCATCACTATGTGTGTGTGTGTGTGTGTGTGTATGTGTGTGTGTGTGTGAGTAAATACATTCTGTTCTTTAGAAAATTGAAACCAAAATTGGTGGCCTTCACTAGAAAACACTTCCCAATGAAGAAGTTCTAAGTAATAGTGTGGAGCACCTTATTAAGCCTGGTCTACATGCTCAGCTAACCCCCTTTGGGCGGATGTGACCTGTGCGTTACATCTCCCTTAACAGACGGATGTGACCTGTGCGTTACATCTCCCTTAACAGACGGATGTGACCTGTGCGTTACATCTCCCTTAACAGACGGATGTGACCTGTGCGTTACATCTCCCTTAACAGACGGATGTGACCTGTGCGTTACATCTCCCTTAACAGACGGATGTGACCTGTGCGTTACATCTCCCTTAACAGACGGATGTGACCTGTGCGTTACATCTCCCTTAACAGACGGATGTGACCGGTGTGTTACATCTCCCTTAACAGACGGATGTGACCTGTGCGTTACATCTCCCTTAACAGACGGATGTGACCTGTGCGTTACATCTCCCTTAACAGACGGATGTGATCTGTGCGTTACATCTCCCTTAACAGACGGATGTGACCGGTGTGTTACATCTCCCTTAACAGATGGATGTGACCGGTGTGTTACATCTCCCTTAACAGATGGATGTGACCGGTGTGTTACATCTCCCTTAACAGACGGATGTGACCGGTGTGTTACATCTCCCTTAACAGATGGATGTGACCGGTGTGTTACATCTCCCTTAACAGATGGATGTGACCGGTGTGTTACATCTCCCTTAACAGACGGATGTGACCTGTGTGTTACATCTCCCTTAACAGACGGATGTGACGCCAGCGTTGCATTTGATCATATGACTGTTTTCTAAGACACAAGCATTAAAATTCATTGTGATTCCTAGGTGCCTTAGGCCAGGGAACAGGAAGTCTGAGTGAATTTCTCAGGCTAAAAATGGGCCGTCATCAAGAGCTTAAACTAAAAGCATCTGAACCACTCAACCACCCAGAATGTTCTTTTTTAAAGAGATTTCTGTGTGCTTGTAAATTTCTGAGGAACATTCAGAACAGCGATGATACTACTCCAGTCTTTTCAGAACGCTGACAGCCAATCATCTTTGGAGCGAGGAGACATTGATATCAATTTCAGAGCTGTCTAAGAGCACCTGTTCAACACGGGTAAGGCATGGATAGCCACACAGGTAAGACACGGATAGCCACACAGGTAAGACACGGATAACCACACAGGTAAGGCACGGATAGCCACACAGGTAAGACACGGATAGCCACACAGGTAAGGCATGGATAGCCTCACAGGTAAGACAGGGATAGCCACACAGGTAAGGCACGGATAGCCACACAGGTAAGGCACGGATAGCCTGACAGGTAAGGCATGGATAGCCTCACAGGTAAGACACGGATAGCCACACAGGTAAGACACGGATAGCCTCACAGGTAAAGCACGGATAGCCACACAGGTAAGGCATGGATAGCCTCACAGGTAAGACACGGATAGCCTCACAGGTAAGGCATGGATAGCCTCACAGGTAAGACACGGATAGCCTCACAGGTAAGGCATGGATAGCCTCACAGGTAAGGCACGGATAGCCACACAGGTAAGGCATGGATAACCTCACAGGTAAGGCATGGATAGCCTCACAGGTAAGGCATGGATAGCCGTGATAGAGCCCTCTCAGACACCACAAGCTCCACCTGCCTCTCTACCTGTGTGGGAGGGGCACAGTTCCAGCTCCACCTGCGGTACACCTGACCCCCAGTGGAGGGGTTACTCACCCACGACTCATCCTGGGGGGGGGGTTTGACTGAGGCTTTTAAATTCATTAACGGGATGAACAAAGAGAACTACAGGCGATTCCTCAGGGTGAGATCGG
>NC_083778.1:21227436-21232436 GCF_963514075.1 Conger conger
AATAACGATGTGAGCATCCACACCAAGAACAATAACGATGTGAGCATCCACACCAAGAACAATAACGATGTGAGCATCCACACCAAGAACAATAACGATGTGAGCATCCACAGCAAGAACAATAACGATGTGAGCATCCACAGCAAGAACAATAACGATGTGAGCATCCACACCAAGAACAATAACGATGTGAGCATCTACACCAAGAACAATAACGATGTGAGCATCCACACCAAGAACAATAACGATGTGAGCATCCACACCAAGAACAATAACGATGTGAGCATCTACATCAAGAACTACAGCCGTTACGATGTGAGCATCTACATCAAGAACTACAGCCGTTACGATGTGAGCGTCCAGGCAGCAGAACGATGATATTCTATAAACAGTCTCTCAGTTATGTCATCTGCCATTTTGAGTGTGGTGCCGTGTACATTCGGATGGATTTTGATTGGCTGTGATGTGCTTTATCGTACACACAGCAGGACAGAAATTGCTCTCTCTGAAAGTGATCCCGACGATATAGTTTGTCCACTGTCCTCGTTATAGTTCAACAGTGCTGATTCCACCATCCACTTTAGTTAAAACAACATATTTATCATTCCGGTTATAGTTATAGTTATTGGGTATAGACAGGCCTTTAGCCAATCACATATCAACATACACATGCCAGGGTGTTCAGAATAAGGAACTGTAAGCAAGAGTTCTCTCCCAAGAATGTGACAGTGGCTGAACACCACTCCGCACCACTGCAAAATGAACATTTCACAACCAGAGAAGAGACCTGGCTTCTGTCAACTACTCTTTCAAGGTTGGAAAATTTCAGTACCGGACAATTACAATCTTGCTTTAATGCTTGCGTGGTTCCATTTAAATTCAGCTCGGAACTTAAAATCAAAACTCCTAGTGATGACTTGGCGCAACGCTGCGAATTTTGTTGAGCAAGAAATTATGGCCAGTTCCACCACTGTTTACATTTGCATAATAATTGAAAAGCGGTTTTATATTTCTGATTATTTTTCTGCAGTTCCAGAGACTTACCGAACTGTGAAGTCAAAATGGAGGTACGTACCGAACCAAGACTTTTGTGTACCGTTACACGACTGGCCCATTAAGCCCAGTCTGGACGTTTAGCTTATTTCATCATATTTCCCTCAACTAGTTTTTTAAAAAGTGTATAAATTAATAAAATCATAAACCTTGAAATGAGAGATTAATCGTTCACTTTTAATATTTCTTTTATTTTGGAAGCCCTTAGCTTTAAAGACTGCGCAGGATTGCTCTGCTTAGTTCCCTCACCTGCTTAGTCTCATCAACTGTAAATCGCTTTCGATAAAGGCGTCGGGAAAATAACACATCATCTAATCTGCTCACGGGGGAATGAGACGGACGATATTCTTCAGTGTCAGACGTAAGCCTCTTCAGTGTGGCCCTGCCCAGGAAAATAACACGTCATCTAATCTGCTCACAGGGGAATGAGACGGACGATATTCTTCAGTGTCAGACGTAAGCCTCTTCAGTGTGGCCCTGCCCAGGAAAATAACACGTCATCTAATCTGCTCACAGGGGAATGAGACGGACGATATTCTTCAGTGTCAGACGTAAGCCTCTTCAGTGTGGCCCTGCCCAGGAAAATAACACGTCATCTAATCTGCTCACAGGGGAATGAGACGGACGATATTCTTCAGTGTCAGACGTAAGCCTCTTCAGTGTGGCCGTGTCCAGGATCCCGCAGGCCGTGCCACTGCAGACGTCAGCCTCTGACCAGAGGGTCATGAGCAGGGGAAAGGGTAACCACACACTGTTTGAGCTGATGGCTGCGAGGGACAAGCTGGAAGGCCTTTTCCTGCGTTTTGACGGTTAAGCAAATTTCTTTCACCTGCACAGGCTGAGAGGAATTGCTCGCTGTTGTTGTTGCTGCAGAGACCGTTTTGAGATGGCTTCAGCGGAGCAGATATGCGTTGACACCACTTGACTTTTGCCTCTGCACTGATGGGTGTGCACTCACGGGGAAAGGGGCCACTTCGACAAAACTCACACACGCACAACTCAGCAGGTGTGCCAGTCACAGGAGCCAATCACAGCGCTGACTGGCTCACAAGAGCCAATGACAGGGCTGACTGGCTCACAGGAGCCAATCACAGCGCTGACTGGCTCACAGGAGCCAATCACAGTGCTGACCGGCTCACAGGAGCCAATCACAGCGCTGACTGGCTCACAGGAGCCAATCACAGGACTGACTGGCTCACAGGAGCCAATCACAGCACTGACTGGGTGACAGGAGCCAATCACAGCACTGACTGGCTCACAGGAGCCAATGACAGGGCTGACTGGCTCACAGGAGCCAATGACAGTGCTGACTGGCTCACAGGAGCCAATGACAGGGCTGACTGGCTAACAGGAGCCAATCAGCACTGCGCTTTGAATACACACCTGTGCACTGGGGAGACTTCAGAAGGCCTGAGTCACTGACAGCCTGCGTTTGAGTCTGGAGTCTGCTCTGTGTCAGGGTCACACGACCCCAACACTTCACACTTCACTGTTATACACGGTCAGTCAGGGTATGAGGTTAGGCTCACCTCGGTCAAACTAGGGTTCTGCTGCCACACACACAGACGCACACACTCAGACAAACACAGGTACCTCTCATCCGTACAGCTATCTCACAGACATTAACATAACATCACACATAGTCAGGTTTCGCTCAATTCAAAACACAGTCAAAGACGAAAACTGTCATTTTGAAAAACCCAGACACCCTTATGGCGTAAGCTACAGCAGTCCATCTGCCATGCTGAGATGCTCACAGCTGAACGCGGTGTGTGTGTCTGTGTATGTGTGTTTGCATATGTGTGTGTGTGTGTGTGTGTGTGTGTGTGTGTTTGCATATGTGTGTGTGTGTGTGTTTGCATATGTGTGTGTGTGTTTGCATATGTGTGTGTGTGTGTGTGTGTGTGTGTTTGCATATGTGTGTGTGTGTGTGTGCGCGTGCCTGAGTCTGAGCGTGTGCGTATGTGTGTGGGTTGTATATGTGTGTGTGTGTGTGTGTGTGTGTGTGTGTTTGCATATGTGTGTGTGTGTGTGTGTTTGCATATGTGTGTGTGTGTGTGTGTTTGCATATGTGTGTGTGTGTGTGTGTGTGTGTGTGTTTGCATATGTGTGTGTGTGTGTGTGTGCGCGTGCCTGAGTCTGAGCGTGTGCGTATGTGTGTGGGTTGTATATGTGTGTGTGTGTGTGTGTGTATGCTTGTGTGTGTGGGTTGTATATGTGTGTGTGGGTGTGTATGTGTGTTGTATAAGTGTGTGGGTATGTGTGTTGTATAAGTGTGTGGGTGTGTGTTGTATAAGTGTGTGGGTGTGTGTGTTGTATAAGCGTGTGGGTGTGTGTTGTATAAGTGTGTGGGTGTGTGTGTTGTATAAGTGTGTGGGTGTGTGTGTTGTATAAGTGTGTGTGGGGGTGTGTTGTATACGTGTGTCGGTGTGTGTGTTGTATAAGTGTGTGGGTGTATGTGTTGTATACGTGTGTGTGGGTGTGTATGTGTGTTGTATACGTGTGTGTGGGTGTGTATGTGTGTTGTATAAGTGTGTGGGTGTGTGGGTTGTATAAGTGTGTGGGTGTGTGTGTTGTATAAGTGTGTGGGTGTGTGTGTTGTATAAGTGTGTGGGTGTGTGTGTTGTATAAGTGTGTGGGTGTGTGTTGTATAAGTGTGTGGGTGTGTGTGTTGTATAAGTGTGTGGGTGTGTGTTGTATAAGTGTGTGGGTGTGTGTGTTGTATAAGTGTGTGGGTGTGTGTGTTGTATAAGTGTGTGGGTGTGTGTGTTGTATAAGTGTGTGGGTGTGTGGGTTGTATAAGTGTGTGGGTGTGTGTGTTGTATAAGTGTGTGGGTGTGTGTGTTGTATAAGTGTTTTGGGTGTGTGTGTTGTATAAGTGTGTGGGTGTGTGTTGTATAAGTGTGTGGGTGTGTGGGTTGTATAAGTGTGTGGGTGTGTGTTGTATAAGTGTGTGGGTGTGTGGGTTGTATAAGTGTGTGGGTGTGTGTGTTGTATAAGTGTGTGGGTGTGTGTGTTGTATAAGTGTGTGGGTGTGTGTGTTGTATAAGTGTGTGGGTGTGTGTGTTGTATAAGTGTGTGGGTGTGTGTGTTGTATAAGTGTGTGGGTGTGTGTGTTGTATAAGTGTGTGTGGGTGTGTGTGTTGTTCTCACGGTACCCATGGCAGTGTCACCTCGTTGTTCCCGTGCCTCTGGCCTAAGAGAAGAGTGGAATTCAGAGATACGGATACCTCCTAATCACACACTCCCCCAGCAGAGACGGAGGAGCCCGCTCTGCCTGTTAAAATCTTTCTGTCATTATTCAAGCACTTACAACCCCCCCCCCCCCCCGGAAAAGCTGCATTTCTAACAGGGCTGCTCACTGGTGACTGATGTGCTTTGTGTTTGATGAGATGCTTTTTAAAGGGTGCAAACACAGTCGCTCCTTACCATTTCAGACAGAAAACTAAAATTATGGGGTTTTTTTTCCCATTACGGTGAAGCAGGCACCATCAGTAACTGGAGGTCTTTTTATGCGTCTTTTAAAATGGAATGCTAATATTATTGAACAGCATGGAAAGGCGTGGAGGACACACATTCACAGGTATTACAGAGACAGAATGGCTTTGTCTCACTGACACTCTGCGCTTTGTGAATGCTTTTTCAACAGGCTTCCCATACTGAATTAATCATAATTTTTTCAAAATGCATTAAGCTTCATTTATTTCTACATGGGTGTATTATAAACATGATTTACTATCTTTATCAGTCAAAAAATGAAGAATAAAAAATTTCAGACCATTTTTCAAGTTTTATACATAACACCATGTAAATGGTAAATGGCAGGCATTTATATAGCACCTTTATCCATAAGACCATGTATACTAGTCTTATGTATTATTTCATTTTCCACTGAAAAACATTTTTCATCATACATTTTTTTAACTGTGTAAGGGTAATTTTCTGAA
>NC_083778.1:21235922-21255922 GCF_963514075.1 Conger conger
GGCCCCCGCCGGACGCTCAACGAAATGATGATGAACCAAATCCAGTCTGGTGATTCTGCACAGGCAGCCTGGCGACACGGCCTCCGCAAGGTCAGAGACTGTGTGGGTCGTTAGAGGGGAGAGGAGAGGGGCGTTTGGGAACAGTCTGTGTGGGTCGTTAGAGGGGAGGGGAGAGGAGAGGGGCGTTTGGGAACAGTCTGTGTGGGTCGTTAGAGGGGAGGGGAGAGAGGCGTTTGGGAACAGTCTGTGTGGGTCGTTAGAGGGGAGAGGAGAGGGGCGTTTGGGAACAGTCTGTGTGGGTCGTTAGAGGGGAGAGGAGAGAGGCGTTTGGGAACAGTCTGTGTGGGTCGTTAGAGGGGAGAGGAGAGTGGCGTTTGGGAACAGTCTGTGTGGGTCGTTAGAGGGGAGAGGAGAGTGGCGTTTGGGAACAGTCTGTGTGGGTCGTTAGAGGGGAGAGGAGAGTGGCGTTTGGGAACAGTCTGTGTGGGTCGTTAGAGGGGAGAGGAGAGTGGCGTTTGGGAACAGTCTGTGTGGGCCGTTAGAGGGAGAGGAGAGGGGCGTTTGGGAACAGTCTGTGTGGGCCGTTAGAGGGGAGAGGAGAGGGGCGTTTGGGAACAGTCTGTGTGGGTCGTTAGAGGGGAGAGGCGAGGGGCGTTTGGGAACAGTCTGTGTGGGTCGTTAGAGGGGAGAGGCGAGGGGCGTTTGGGAACAGTCTGTGTGGGTCGTTAGAGGGGAGAGGAGAGAGGCGTTTGGGAACAGTCTGTGTGGGTCGTTAGAGGGGAGAGGAGAGAGGCGTTTGGGAACAGTCTGTGTGGGTCGTTAGAGGGGAGAGGAGAGAGGCGTTTGGGAACAGTCTGTGTGGGTCGTTAGAGGGGAGAGGCGAGGGGCGTTTGGGAACAGTCTGTGTGGGTCGTTAGAGGGGAGAGGAGAGAGGCGTTTGGGAACAGTCTGTGTGGGTCGTTAGAGGGGAGAGGAGAGAGGCGTTTGGGAACAGTCTGTGTGGGTCGTTAGAGGGGAGAGGAGAGAGGCGTTTGGGAACAGTCTGTGTGGGTCGTTAGAGGGGAGAGGAGAGAGGCGTTTGGGAACAGTCTGTGTGGGTCGTTAGAGGGGAGAGGAGAGAGGCGTTTGGGAACAGTCTGTGTGGGCCGTTAGAGGGGAGAGGAGGGGAGGGGAGGGGAGGGGAGGGGAGAGGGGCGTTTGGGAACAGTCTGTGTGGGTCGTTAGAGGGGAGAGGAGAGAGGCGTTTGGGAACAGTCTGTGTGGGTCGTTAGAGTGGAGGGGAGAGGAGAGAGGCGTTTGGGAACAGTCTGTGCGGGTCGTTAGAGGGGAGGGGAGAGGAGAGAGGCGTTTGGGAACAGTCTGTGTGGGTCGTTAGAGGGGAGGGGAGAGGAGAGAGGCGTTTGGGAACAGTCTGTGTGGGTCATTAGAGGGGAGAGGAGAGGGGCGTTTGGGAACAGTCTGTGTGGGTCGTTAGAGGGGAGGGGAGAGGAGAGGGGCGTTTGGGAACAGTCTGTGTGGGTCGTTAGAGGGGAGAGGAGAGAGGCGTTTGGGAACAGTCTGTGTGGGTCGTTAGAGGGGAGGGGAGAGGAGAGGGGCGTTTGGGAACAGTCTGTGTGGGTCGTTAGAGGGGAGGGGAGAGAGGCGTTTGGGAACAGTCTGTGTGGGTCGTTAGAGGGGAGAGGAGAGGGGCGTTTGGGAACAGTCTGTGTGGGTCGTTAGAGGGGAGAGGAGAGAGGCGTTTGGGAACAGTCTGTGTGGGTCGTTAGAGGGGAGAGGAGAGTGGCGTTTGGGAACAGTCTGTGTGGGTCGTTAGAGGGGAGAGGAGAGTGGCGTTTGGGAACAGTCTGTGTAGGTCGTTAGAGGGGAGAGGAGAGTGGCGTTTGGGAACAGTCTGTGTGGGTCGTTAGAGGGGAGAGGAGAGTGGCATTTGGGAACAGTCTGTGTGGGCCGTTAGAGGGGAGAGGAGAGGGGCGTTTGGGAACAGTCTGTGTGGGCCGTTAGAGGGGAGAGGAGAGGGGCGTTGGGAACAGTCTGTGTGGGTCGTTAGAGGGGAGAGGCGAGGGGCGTTTGGGAACAGTCTGTGTGGGTCGTTAGAGGGGAGAGGCGAGGGGCGTTTGGGAACAGTCTGTGTGGGTCGTTAGAGGGGAGAGGAGAGTGGCGTTTGGGAACAGTCTGTGTGGGTCGTTAGAGGGGAGAGGAGAGTGGCGTTTGGGAACAGTCTGTGTGGGTCGTTAGAGGGGAGAGGAGAGTGGCGTTTGGGAACAGTCTGTGTGGGTCGTTAGAGGGGAGAGGAGAGTGGCGTTTGGGAACAGTCTGTGTGGGCCGTTAGAGGGGAGAGGAGAGGGGCGTTTGGGAACAGTCTGTGTGGGCCGTTAGAGGGGAGAGGAGGGGAGGGGAGGGGAGGGGAGGGGAGGGGAGGGGAGAGGGGTATTTGGGAACAGTCTGTGTGGGTCGTTAGAGGGGAGAGGAGAGAGGCGTTTGGGAACAGTCTGTGTGGGCCGTTAGAGGGGAGAGGAGGGGAGGGGAGGAAAGGGGAGGGGAGAGGGGCGTTTGGGAACAGTCTGTGTGGGTCGTTAGAGGGGAGAGGAGAGAGGCGTTTGGGAACAGTCTGTGTGGGTCGTTAGAGTGGAGGGGAGAGGAGAGAGGCGTTTGGGAACAGTCTGTGCGGGTCGTTAGAGGGGAGGGGAGAGGAGAGAGGCGTTTGGGAACAGTCTGTGTGGGTCGTTAGAGGGGAGGGGAGAGGAGAGGGGCGTTTGGGAACAGTCTGTGTGGGTTGTTAGAGGGGAGAGGAGAGAGGCGTTTGGGAACAGTCTGTGTGGGTCGTTAGAGGGGAGGGGAGAGGAGAGGGGCGTTTGGGAACAGTCTGTGTGGGTCGTTAGAGGGGAGGGGAGAGAGGCGTTTGGGAACAGTCTGTGTGGGTCGTTAGAGGGGAGAGGAGAGGGGCGTTTGGGAACAGTCTGTGTGGGTCGTTAGAGGGGAGAGGAGAGAGGCGTTTGGGAACAGTCTGTGTGGGTTGTTAGAGGGGAGAGGAGAGTGGCGTTTGGGAACAGTCTGTGTGGGTCGTTAGAGGGGAGAGGAGAGTGGCGTTTGGGAACAGTCTGTGTGGGTCGTTAGAGGGGAGAGGAGAGTGGCGTTTGGGAACAGTCTGTGTGGGTCGTTAGAGGGGAGAGGAGAGTGGCGTTTGGGAACAGTCTGTGTGGGCCGTTAGAGGGGAGAGGAGAGGGGCGTTTGGGAACAGTCTGTGTGGGCCGTTAGAGGGGAGAGGAGAGGGGCGTTTGGGAACAGTCTGTGTGGGTCGTTAGAGGGGAGAGGCGAGGGGCGTTTGGGAACAGTCTGTGTGGGTCGTTAGAGGGGAGAGGCGAGGGGCGTTTGGGAACAGTCTGTGTGGGTCGTTAGAGGGGAGAGGAGAGAGGCGTTTGGGAACAGTCTGTGTGGGTCGTTAGAGGGGAGAGGAGAGAGGCGTTTGGGAACAGTCTGTGTGGGTCGTTAGAGGGGAGAGGAGAGAGGCGTTTGGGAACAGTCTGTGTGGGTCGTTAGAGGGGAGAGGCGAGGGGCGTTTGGGAACAGTCTGTGTGGGTCGTTAGAGGGGAGAGGAGAGAGGCGTTTGGGAACAGTCTGTGTGGGCCGTTAGAGGGGAGGGGAGGGGAGGGGAGGGGAGGGGAGGGGAGAGGGGCGTTTGGGAACAGTCTGTGCGGGTCGTTAGAGGGGAGGGGAGAGGGGCGTTTGGGAACAGTCTGTGTGGGTCGTTAGAGGGGAGGGGAGAGGAGAGGGGCGTTTGGGAACAGTCTGTGTGGGTCGTTAGAGTGGAGGGGAGAGGAGAGAGGCGTTTGGGAACAGTCTGTGCGGGTCGTTAGAGGGGAGGGGAGAGGAGAGGGGCGTTTGGGAACAGTCTGTGTGGGTCGTTAGAGGGGAGGGGAGAGGAGAGGGGCGTTTGGGAACAGTCTGTGTGGGTCGTTAGAGGGGAGGAGAGAGGAGAGGGGCGTTTGGGAACAGTCTGTGTGGGTCGTTAGAGGGGAGGGGAGAGGAGAGGGGCGTTTGGGAACAGTCTGTGTGGGTCGTTAGAGGGGAGGGGAGAGGAGAGAGGCGTTTGGGAACAGTCTGTGTGGGTCGTTAGAGGGGAGAGGAGAGAGGCGTTTGGGAAGAGTCTGAGGCAGAGGGAGGGACATGGTATCTAGCAAACAGTCTGTGGCAGAGACAGACACGGTCACAGCCAAGGGGAGGGGGGGTTAAAACGGGAACAGAGGGGAACCCAAGTTCAGCTGCCAAGGTGTGTCTGAAACAGAGAGGGCCTGGAGCTTGAGGGGAGAGAGAGCGAGGCAGTGAAAGGAGGAGGAGAGAGAGAGAGATGGAGGGAGGGAGGGAGAGAGAGAATGGAGGGCAAAAAGAAGGAGGGAATAAAGAGGGGGAGGCTGACGGGGATGAGGGTAAGAAAAAGGACTGAAAGAGCCCTGTCAGGCCCTCAGGATAAACAGCCCTGAAGTGGTGATTCAGACTGACTGGCAGCGACACCAGAGGAGCTGCTCAAAACGAGCATTCAGAAACACGCTTGGTGCATCACTTCTGCCCACTTTCCTTTGGGTTAGCCAGCTGGCTGAATCTCTGTCACAGCAAGGGAGAGAAGGAGGGAGGGAGAGAGGGAGGGATAGAGACAGGGAGGGAGAGAAGGAGAGAGGGAGGGAAGGAGGGAGAGGGGGAAGGAGACGTTTAGGCCCTCAGGAAATGTGGCATTTAAAAAACCGTGATACAATTTTTCACACATTTCAAAAAACAGCCGAAATTGGGCAATCAGACCCCGTTGGTCACGGTCGTGCTCCGGCAGAATAAATCACTTCTGCGACTGAATGAGACTGAATGACAATTAAGCCATCGTTTTAAGCCACACAGACACCTTACTGGTAATAACCTTGTTAAAAAGAAGCTGAAAACACAGAACGGGACTGCGAACAGATAAGAGGATTGCAGAGGAGACTTCCTCTGCTGTAGCTGTTGAAGCAGCAGTGGCTAAAGTGGAGGGAGGCTCTGAGATTAACGCCCGTCCTTTGGCAGAGACCTAATGCAGGAAACCACATTACTCCACTGCGAATGAGAGAATGCAGAACTTACATGTACTCACAACAGAACATGTATGTAGTGACAGTTACCCTGTTATGCTGTATTGACAGTGTGTGGGTATGTTTGCATGAGTGTGCCTGTGGGTATGTTTGCGCGCGTGTGTGTGTGTGTGTGTATGTTGTGGTGGCCCGATCAGGGATCGATACCCCACTGGAGTGGAACGGCGAGGACGCCGACGTCAGGAGCTGGGTAAAGTACTTGACGGCGAATATTTCCCTATGTCCGTTTTAAATAGAGCCGCACCTTGGAGAGAGCCGGGAGGAAGAGTCAGCACCATGGCCAGCACCACCGGGGCGAGGCGCGTGCGGAATGCCAACCTCTAAACTAAACTTCAGTGAACAGGCACAGCTGAGCCGAATGAGAGAGGAGAGCAGCACGCTACAAAAAGCCGGGCTGGAGAACAGAGCGGGGCTGACGACGGAGGCAGAGAGCTGTGCAGCCCGTGCTTGACTAAAGAGTGCAGCCTAAAGCCGAACGAGCCACCACGGGGAAAACGGGGTGGAATTCCGGGAGAAACCCCGCGACCGAGACTTAACTCGGAGCCTCACGTGAGCGTATCTCTCCTGCTGTAAAACCGGCTAACCTGTCCCGCTCTAAATTCAGACAGAATCCCCTAAGGAGGGCGGACAAGCGGACTACCGAGGGGGAAATACGGAGGCCAGGAGCGGACCAGCCACGGACATAGACGGACGAACGCTGTCACGTGGATGCCGGTTCTTTTTTTGAGTTAATTCCTTTTTTTTCCGGTGTTCCTAATTTTTTGGCCGATGATTTTTATTTTTTTGAAAGGACCCTACATTTTTGTTCTGGACAGTTGAAAGGTGTCTGAAACACCACGAACAATAAAAATGATTTTTGTTCACACCTTTTGCTCTCTCTCTCTCTCTCTCTCTCAACTAGCGGGTAACCACAATGTGTTTGTGTGTGTGTGTATGTTTGCGTGCATATAGGTATGTTTGCGTGCATGTGGGTATGTGTGCGTGGGTGTGGGTGTGTGTGTGTGTGCGTATGTGTGCGTTTGTGCGTATGGGTATGTGTGTGTGTATGTGTGTGTGTGTGTGTGTGTGTTTGCGTGCATGTGGGTATGTGTGCGTGGGTGTGTGTGTGTGTGTGTGCGTATGTGTGCGTTTGTGCGTATGGGTATGTGTGCGTGTGTATGTTTGTGTGTGTGTATGTGTGTGTGTATATGTGTGTGTGCGTGTGCGTGTGCGTATGTGTGTATGTGTATGTTTGTGTGTGTGTATGTGTGTGTGTATATGTGTGTGTGCGTGTGCGTATGTGCGTATGTGTGTATGTGTATGTGTGTATGTGTATGTGTGTGTGCGTATGTGTGTATGTTTGCGTGTGTATGTTTGTGTGTGTGTATATGTGTGTGTGCGTGCGTGTGCGTATGTGCGTATGTGTGTATGTTTGCGTGTGTGTGTGTGTGCATGTGTCCTCCATGGCACTCTGACAGTGTACACACGGCATCAGACAGAAGAACACAGTCGCTCTGAATAAGACTCCGTAAAATGCCAACAATGACAGAAAAGCACGATGTTGCTTCTGACATTTAAAACCCCTGTGATCCATTCAGCATTCACCTGGGCTGAGTGGCTACAACAACAACAACAACAACAACAACAACAACAACAACAAAAAACCAAGCTTAATGAGTTTGGAGAATAATTCCGCCGAATTAACACAACTCTAATTGACCAGTTAATTATTTAGACACTGAAAAAACACCAAAATGTTGATTAAACGCTCAGCACTACCAGATACCTACACCTTGCATTCACCCCACCTGCAGCTCACCTGCAGCCCACCTGTCGCTGTGTTCAGAGGACACCTCCACAGCTGGTAACGGACCTTGATGCAGGCATCAGTTCATTGCGGTTGCACACCGAGGACCGGGGTTCGATTCCCGGTCCTGCCAAAAGCTGAGTTAGGCCAGCTCTCGTGGAGCGGCATAATTGGCTCGCTGCTCCAAGGCAAGGACTCAGCGAGGACTCAGCGGGGACTCAGCGGGGACTCAACGGGGACTCAGCGGGGACTCAGCGGGGAGTCAGCGGGGAGTCAGCGGGGACTCAGCGGGGACACAGCGGGGACTCAGCGGGGACTCAGCGGGGACTCAGCGGGGACTCAGCAGGATCGCCGTGTGCATGCACCTCGGTGCGCCTCGGAGTTACGGTCGCAGGCTGTGAGACGAGACGGCTTGAAGAAGGCGTTTTGTTCTCCCTCTGGGCCGCTGAAGGGACGGGGGTGTAAGCGGTGTATCCCCCAGCTAACACTAACTGGATTAGATGGGGTACAATTGGCTACCAAATTGGGAGAAAAACGGAAAAATTATATATATATAAATAAAATAAAAAGTACACCTCTGCATTCAACGCAGTCGCTGTGTTATAAAAGCTGTAAAAGTATAAATGCAATGCAGTCGCTGTGTTATAAAAGCTGTAAAAGTATAAATGCAATGCAGTCGCTGTGTTATAAAAGCTGTAAAAGTATGAATGCAATGCAGTCGCTGTGTTATAAAAGCTGTAAAAGTATAAATGCAATGAGTCGCTGTGTTATAGAAGTTGTAAAAGTATAAATGCAATGCAGTCGCTGTGTTATAAAAGCTGTAAAAGTATAAATGAAAGGCAGTCGCTGTGTTATAAAAGCTGTAAAAGTATAAATGCAATGCAGTCGCTGTGTTATAAAAGCTGTAAAAGTATAAATGCAATGCAGTCGCTGTGTTATAAAAGCTGTAAAAGTATAAATGCAATGCAGTCGCTGTGTTATAAAAGCTGTAAAAGTATAAATGCAATGCAGTCGCTGTGTTATAAAAGCTGTAAAAGTATAAATGCAATGCAGTCGCTGTGTTATAAAAGCTGTAAAAGTATAAATGCAATGCAGTCGCTGTGTTATAAAAGCTGTAAAAGTATAAATGCAATGCAGTCGCTGTGTTATAAAAGCTGTAAAAGTATAAATGCAATGCAGTCGCTGTGTTATAAAAGCTATAAAAATATAAATGCAATGCAGTCGCTGTGTTATAAAAGCTATAAAAGTATAAATGCAATGCAGTCGCTGTGTTATAAAAGCTGTAAAAGTATAAATGCAATGCAGTCGCTGTGTTATAAAAGCTGTAAAAGTATAAATGCAATGCAGTCGCTGTGTTATAAAAGCTGTAAAAGTATAAATGCAATGCAGTCGCTGTGTTATAAAAGCTGTAAAAGTATAAATGCAATGCAGTCGCTGTGTTATAAAAGCTGTAAAAGTATAAATGCAATGCAGTCGCTGTGTTATAGAAGCTGTAAAAGTATAAATGCAATGCAGTCGCTGTGTTATAAAAGCTGTAAAAGTATAAATGCAATGCAGTCGCTGTGTTATAAAAGCTGTAAAAGTAAAAATGCAATACAGTCGCTGTGTTATAAAAGCTGTAAAAGTATAAATGCAATGCAGTCGCTGTGTTATAAAAGCTGTAAAAGTATAAATGCAATGCAGTCGCTGTGTTATAAAAGCTGTAAAAGTATAAATGCAATGCAGTCGCTGTGTTATAGAAGTTGTAAAAGTATAAATGCAATGCAGTCGCTGTGTTATAGAAGTTGTAAAAGTATAAATGCAATGCAGTCGTATGAACCAAACTTCAGCTGTCGCACGTCATCAGACACAGCGGCGCTCTGTCGCTGGACGACAAACTGGCCTCCAGGGATGCTTCTTTGGGTTTGGGTTCTGGGTTTGGGTGCCCCGCCCACATTTGGAGGCTCATGTCGATGTCGTTCTCCTGTTGGGGGGCCCATAACTGTAGAATCTCTCCCCACCTTCGAGCGCAAACTGAAGACGCACCTCTTCAAGCAGCACCTCTCCCCGTCCCTCCCTACCTCCCTGTGAACCTTAATTGTTGTCTTTGTGATTTACGTAGTGTTTTGGTATTTTAGGTAAGCAAGGTAAGCAGTATTTGGATAGTTAAGTTTGTTCACTTTTGCTTTGTTGTTAGTTTGTTTATTTGTTGATTAAAAAAAATAAAACTACTACTACTTCCCTCTAGGGTCTTTCAGCGCACTTACCCCTGGTTATGGGTCTGCACTTTGTTGTACGTCGCTCTGGATAAAAGCGTCTGCCAAATGCCAAAACTGCCTTAACTTCACTCTCCGTGAGTGAGGAGCGTTTCAAAGGGACCGATCCGAACACAATGAGTTACACCCAGCCAGGCCCGAATGAATATTTCACCATCACGTTTTTTCGGCACGTCTGTTAAAGCCGCGTGAGAGACAGGCGTGAGGGTCTGTCAATCACAGACCGCTCCTGCTCCTCGACGCACGCTGAACAGAACTCTTATCACGTCTTCATTCTAACCTACAGTGCTCACAAGATATTGATTTTCATTCAAGACAGAAACTGCAACTGCAAGTGCGAATGAACAGGGGTGTCCACACACTGGTGCACTTTTTGCATTGTTCTCGACAGCTGGACTGCTCACTGCTTCTCAAACACACAGCCATGTCCCCATTAGGATAGCAAACATTCTGAAACACACAGCCATGTCCCCATTAGGATAGCAAACATTCTGAAACACACAGGCATGTCCCAATTAGGATAGCAAACGTTCTGAAACACACAGGCATGTCCCCATTAGGATAGCAAACGTTCTGAAACACACAGGCATGTCCCCATAAGGTTAGCAAACATTCTGAAACACACAGGCATGTCCCCATTAGGATAGCAAACGTTCTGAAACACACAGGCATGTCCCCATTAGGATAGCAAACATTCTGAAACACACAGGCATGTCCCCATTAGGATAGCAAACGTTCTGAAACACACAGCCATGTCCCCATTAGGATAGCAAACGTTCTGAAACACACAGCCATGTCCCCATTAGGATAGCAAACGTCCTGAAACACACAGGCATGTCCCCATTAGGATAGCAAATATTCTGAAACACACAGGCATGTGCCCATTAGGATAGCAAACGTTCTGAAACACACAGGCATGTCCCCATAAGGTTAGGAAACGTTCTGAAACACACAGGCATGTCCCAATTAGGATAGCAAACATTCTGAAACACACAGGCATGTCCCCATTAGGATAGCAAACGTTCTGAAACACACAGGCATGTCCCCATTAGGATAGCAAACGTTCTGAAACACACAGGCATGTCCCCATAACGTTAGGAAACGTTCTGAAACACACAGGCATGTCCCCATTAGGATAGCAAATGTTCTGAAACACACAGGCATGTCCCCATAAGGTTAGGAAACGTTCTGAAACACACAGGCATGTCCCCATTAGGATAGCAAACGTTCTGAAACACACAGGCATGTCCCCATAAGGTTAGGAAACGTTCTGAAACACACAGCCATGTCCCCATTAGGATAGCAAACGTTCTGAAACACACAGGCATGTCCCCATAAGGTTAGGAAACGTTCTGAAACACACAGCCATGTCCCCATTAGGATAGCAAACGTTCTGAAACACACAGCCATGTCCCCATTAGGATAGCAAACGTTCTAAAACACACAGCCATGTCCCCATTAGGATAGCAAACGTTCTGAAACACACAGCCATGTCCCCATTAGGATAGCAAACGTTCTGACACACACAGCCATGTCCCCATTAGGATAGCAAACGTTCTGAAACACACAGGCATGTCCCCATAAGGTTAGGAAACGTTCTGAAACACACAGGCATGTCCCAATTAGGATAGCAAACATTCTGAAACACACAGGCATGTCCCCATTAGGATAGCAAACCTTCTGAAACACACAGCCATGTCCCCATTAGGATAGCGAACGTTCTGAAACACACAGCCATGTCCCCATTAGGATAGCAAACGTTCTAAAACACACAGCCATGTCCCCATTAGGATAGCAAACGTTCTGAAACACACAGCCATGTCCCCATTAGGATAGCAAACGTTCTGACACACACAGCCATGTCCCCATTAGGATAGCAAACGTTCTGAAACACACAGGCATGTCCCCATAAGGTTAGGAAACGTTCTGAAACACACAGGCATGTCCCAATTAGGATAGCAAACATTCTGAAACACACAGGCATGTCCCCATTAGGATAGCAAACCTTCTGAAACACACAGGCATGTCCCCATTAGGATAGCAAACGTTCTGAAACACACAGCCATGTCCCCATTAGGATAGCAAACGTCCTGAAACACACAGGCATGTCCCCATTAGGATAGCAAACGTTCTGAAACACACGTGAAAGTCCCCATGAGGTTAGGAACAGGCACAATACACACAGGCCCGGCGTATCCCCATAAGGTGAGGAAACATTCCCAAACACGCAGGCACATCCTTCAAAGGTTAAGAGACGGTGGCATTATCGCGGTATTTATTCCCTGCTCGCGTCGATCCCATCTGCCGTGGCACCCCGAACAAAACAGAGAGAGGGAGAGAGGGAGAGAGAGAGAGAGAGGGAGGGAGAGAGAGAGAGAGAGAGCGGCCGCACCCTGGGAATGCTAAATCAGGACCCCTTCATCCCGCGGCAGCCTCGACTCCCCGCTCAGGCGCACGCGGTCGGGGTCGTCTCCGTCTGCCTGTTCCGCCGCGCACGCCTCCGGCCGCGGAGATTCTCCCGCCGCATTTAGAACATTCCGGTCAAAGCGGCCTCGAAATGCGTCCGCCGCCCACGACCGTGAGAGACTTCGAGACTAAACCCCGCCCCCCCGTCCCCCCGCCCGCTCATGCTGTGCATCGAAGCGCAAACGGGGTGTTGATCTGCTGACGGAGCGCTCTCTGAATTCAGGGGCGAGTACGGGGGGGGGGCTTGTGCGGAGCCGCGCTCCACGCTCCACGCTCCGCTCACTGGCTGTGCTCACTGGAGCTTCCCCCTTCACAGTCCAGCCCCAGAGAGAGAGAGACGGAGAGAGAGAGGCTCTGAAACAACACATCAAACAGGCTCTCAACTTTCAGTCATGGCCAGCGCCGTGTGACCTTGACGCTTTAGTTTGTTTTTGACCCGGACGCGCACCTGACGTCACAACATGCCCACTGAGGACTTTACAGGAAATCCTCTTTTCAAAATCGGTCTTTTCTTTCAGTTTTAGTTGTCGTGAAATCCCCCAGGAGGGTTAAAGTATTCTTTTTAAAAGCCTCTGCAGTGCACAAACATTTTTTTTTTTTGGACTCTTTATAATCTGTCAGTCATGGTAATCAGATTCCTGGGCCGTTATGAATTTGAAGGTGAATGTTCACTGGCGTCACTCTGTCGCCCACAAAATGCGACAGGCGAGAAATGTAGAGAAACTTTCATCAAAGATATAATTTAATTATATTTGTAAACAAGACTGCTGCCATACCATATGCGCTCTCATTCATTTTTTAATAAACCATTTAATAACAGGGGCAACAGTGAGCAAGCGTAGTGTGGCTTCCGATTGCCGGCTGATGGCGGATAATCCATTGAGCCGTTTTGCGGTTGCAACAGATTCAGACGGACCAGGTCTTTACAGGACACAGATCCTGCTAGGTCTCTCTCTCTCTCTCTCTCTCTCTCACTCTCTTCCTCCTTCTCGCTCCCTCTCTCTCTCCCTGTCCCTCTATCTCTCTCTCTGTCCCCGCCCCCCCCCCCCCCCCTCTCTCTCTCTCCCTCCCTCTCTCCACCTCAAACAGGTCCCTCCACAACACTGGCCTTGGGGAAGCTAGTCAGGCACAACGACAGGGACACTGGCGGCCATTTCAAGGCAGTAACAGTGTCACACTGATGATCGCACAATCCAACTTTGCAGAGTTTGCCCTAATGCTCCACCCGAATGCAACACGACCCACCTCCAAACACACTGCCTGCCACTGCAAGATCATGTCTCAGAGCCAACATGGAGCCCTAATGCTCCACCCTAATGCAACATGACCCACCTCCAAACACACTGCCTGCCACTGCAAGATCATGTCTCAGAGCCAACATGGAGCCCTAATGCTCCACCCTAATGCAACATGACCCACCTCCAAACACACTGCCTGCCACAGCAAGATCATGTCTCAGAGCCAACATGGAGCCCTAATGCTCCACCCTAATGCAACATGACCCACCTCCAAACACACTGCCTGCCACAGCAAGATCATGTCTCAGAGCCAACATGGAGCCCTAATGCTCCACCCTAATGCAACATGACCCACCTCCAAACACACTGCCTGCCACTGCAAGATCATGTCTCAGAGCCAACATGGAGCCCTAATGCTCCACCCGAATGCAACACGACCCACCTCCAAACACACTGCCTGCCACTGCAAGATCATGTCTCAGAGCCAACATGGAGCCCTAATGCTCCACCCTAATGCAACATGACCCACCTCCAAACACACTGCCTGCCACAGCAAGATCATGTCTCAGAGCCAACATGGAGCCCTAATGCTCCACCCTAACCTGCACAGGTGTCACTCAAAGTCAGGACGTCACAGTGCCGGGCAGTCTTAATCTGAATGGAAACGGAGTGATCTTTAATTCAGTGCCTCACTCAGTGGGACAGGAAGTGGTTCTAACTCAGCCTTGGTTCCCTTGGTTCTCTCCCGAGCAGTGGGGAAGGAGGTGGTTGTACTGGATCTCTTCTGGGAGTCTCCCAGCCGGGTGACCCCAGGACGGAGTACTGTGTTCAGGAAGCTCCTGTTGGACCTGGACCAGCAAGGATTGCGAGCTGGATGCTCCATCGGTTTCAGCGTGTCAGGGAACATCAGGCAACATGCAACCAACACCACTTCTGCTTGGAGATCGCTCATGCACGTTTCCAGTAATTTACATTCAGAGATAAATTCACACAGCATGCACAAGGCAATAAATAAATACATCTTTTTAGCGCTGTCATGAATCACCTGTTGGACTTAAACACTCATTCACAGCTCAGCATGCAATATAAACCTAAAAGAAGGATGCTTGTGAACACGAAGAGAGACATAAATCACCCACTGCCACGAACTACATGTCCCATAAATCACTCACTGCCCTGTACTACATGTCCCATAAATCACTCACAAGCCTGGACTACATGTCCCATAAATCAACACATTGCTATTCAAAAATCATCCCAACAAATGGCTCTTTCTCTGGGTTAGTATTGCAAGCTCAAGTCTCCGAAAGAGCGCACAGACAGACAGACAGAAAAACCCGTCGTGTCCGTTGTAAAAGGTTGTGGCCTCCACAGAGCCGGCATGCGCTATCTGCACGGGCACACAAGGCCTGCGGCTCACAGCCGTGACTCAAGGCTGACGAAAGGTCAGAGGGTCACGGGCGTTTTCAGCGACGCTCCTCGACAGTGGCATTTCCGTGGCGAGGAGCTGTGAGCCGGGGCGGTCGCAGGCCGCACACGCCTGACACCGGAACTCAGCCACAGCACACGCGTGACACCGGAACTCAGCCACAGCACACGCCTGACACCGGAACTCAGCCACAGCACACGCGTGACACCGGAACTCAGCCACAGCACACGCGTGACACCGGAAGCAGAACACATCCGAGTGAACCTCTTCAGCAGGAGCCAGACCTTCCCCTGTAGAAACGCACACGCGCTCAGTGAAGAAATGCCGAACGGAACGGATTCTCCCAAACCCCTCCCCGCTGGGAACAGCCGCGAGGTCTCCAGGCGCTCTCTCCTCCTCTGCGTCAGAGTGCCGACACCTTTTCCGTGGTTCATGCAGCTGGAAAGCGTCGCTCTGGAAGCGGTCCCGATGATATCGATAGTCACCGTCGTCGTCGTCTGTTATAGTTGTGGTGTGGACTGCACCATCCACTTGAAATATAGTGTATTGCTTTAAAACGGTTCTAGTTATCGGTCTTGGTGCGGAAGGGCCTTGGCACTGGACCGGATATGGAGGCACAGGTTCCATCCACACCGGCAGGAACAAGCACTCAGTGACTGGGATGACCTCCACTCTGTGACTGGGATGACCTCCACACACTGACTGGGATGACCTCCACACACTGACTGGGATGACCTCCACTCGGTGACTGGGATGACCTCCACTCGGTGACTGGGATGACCTCCACTCGGTGACTGGGATGACCTCCACTCTGTGACTGGGATGACCTCCACTCAGTGACTGGGATGACCTCCACTCTGTGACTGGGATGACCTCCACTCTGTGACTGGGATGACCTCCATTCTGTGACTGGGATGACCTCCACTCGGTGACTGGGATGACCTCCACTCAGTGACTGGGATGACCTCCACTCTGTGACTGGGATGACCTCCACTCTGTGACTGGGATGACCTCCACTCAGTGACTGGGATGACCTCCACTCTGTGACTGGGATGACCTCCACTCTGTGACTGGGATGACCTCCACTCAGTGACTGGGATGACCTCCACTCAGTGACTGGGATGACCTCCACTCAGTGACTGGGATGACCTCCACTCAGTGACTGGGATGACCTCCACTCAGTGACTGGGATGACCTCCACTCTGTGACTGGGATGACCTCCACTCTGTGACTGGGATGACCTCCACTCAGTGACTGAGATGACCTCCACTCATGATACAGGCTTGGGTTCTCACGTTGTTTCAAGGCGGTGGCGCGGCAAACCTCTGCCAAGTTTTATTTCAACGGAGGTCGAAGTCGATGAAAAGACGAAAGTTGAAGTTTAATGCTTGGGTTGAAAGGGACTCGACAGTAAAATAGTCGGAAAACGGGGGTTCATATTTGAGACGTGAGGCCACGCTTCCAATCCAGGGTGGAGGCAATGAACACAGGGAACAGGCTTTACAGCCTTCAAAGCTCAGCTACCGTGAGCCACACCAAAAAATAACACGACGATCTGAGGAAGCAGCACCGTACACATTCTTGGCATTTGGCAAACACTCTTATCCAGAGCGACATACAGTTGATTAGACTAAGCAGGAGACAATCCTCCCCTGGAGCAATGCAGGGATAGGGCCTTGCTCAAGGGCCCAGCGGCTGTGCGGATCTTATTGTGACTACACCGGGATGAGAACCACCGACCTTGCGGGTCCCAGCCTTTTACCTTCATCACTACACTACAGGACGTACGCACGCGTGCAGGGAGTGTGAGGGGGCAACAGGGACTGGCTGCAGAGCCTCGCTCAGGCCCAGCATCAATGTGCACAAGCAGAGCAGGAGGCCAGCACAGCTGCTCTGAACGCAGACGGTGGAGCAGAGACAAAATGGGGCATTAATCACTGAAACAGCACACGCAATTATCACAATCAAGAGAGGCATGGCTTTGTGCTGCTTACATTACGACAGGCTGCTTTCTATTGATATGGGAAAAAAAATCAATCTTACCGAAAGAGATTATATGGAAGCAACACACACACGCAGACACACACACACACACACACACACACAAGCAAACACAAACACACACACACGTGCAAAAAACCGAAACACACACACAAACACAAACACACAAAGACACACACACACGCAAACACACGCACACACAGATAAATACTGCATGAACACAGACAACAGAGGAACAGAGACATATAAACACGTCAGTCTGCGTTTATCCTCCCATATTGAGTGCACATGTATAAACTGTTCTCCTCTGTACGCAGGGCTGTGAATGAGCCTGGCAGAATGGAGAGGCCTGTACTCATCCCTGTGAAACAGCTCTGTAGATACTCACCTGATGAATCTGCCTGTGGTATTGATATGTTGATATGTAGGTGCCAGCACTTCCTGTGGGAGTGTCCTTTCCCATCAGTCACAGAGGCCTGCAACACGGCAGCATTCCCTACCCTGTCACACCCTGGAGATGAACCCCAATACAGGAAGTCTGGGCGCCCCGGATATGAACCCCAATACAGGAAGTAAATGGTAAATGGTAAATGGTTGGCATTTATATAGCGCCTTTATCCAAAGCGCTGTACAATTGATGCTTCTCATTCACCCATTCATACACACACTCGCACACCGACGGCAATCGGCTGCCATGCAAGGCGCCGACCAGCTCGTCAGGAGCATTTGGGGGTTAGGTGTCTTGCTCAGGGACACCTCGACACAGCCCGGGCGGGGGATCGAACTGGCAACCCTCCGACTGCCAGACGACTGCTCTTACTGCAGAAGTCTGGGCGCCCCGGAGATGAACCCCAATGCAGGATATGACATGATCTGATCATATAAAATAGTGAAAAAAAAATTCTTACATTACTAAACATCCAGGCCTAACTCCTCCTCCTGTGCCATATTTCTCGGGATAGTGCCTCCTGTGCAGTCTTACTGCATGAGGCTACCTGCGCTTTTAAAAAACATGTATGTATGAACTTTAGCAGAACAGATCTACTCTAAAACAAGTGAAGAGGCCTGGTTGCATTTCATCGAGCATTTAAAAAGTCATTCAAAACACTCTCTTCTCCGCCAGCCTCTAAGCACTAAATGCTTCACTCTTTCTGACCCCAGGAACATATGCAAACGGTCTAATGGACATTATTATCTTTACGACGGGCAACAAACAACGAGACCGTTGTTTTTGCAAGCCAGCCACAGCTGAAAACTTATTTGCAAATGACACATATTCAAATTATGCAGCGGCATATTTCACGGTGGTTTCAGCGAAGCAGGAACAGGCAGGCGGAAGTCTCAGAGACCAGGCGGCAGCACAGAATCCACATCATCCTCACCTCGGCACCGCAGTGGACCTCATGTTCAGAAGAAAACCCGAAAGAGTCACCGAAACGGACTACCGGACGATCACTCTCAATGTGTTTCCAATGCTTTTCTGACGATCAATTTTTCTTCATTATCAATCATGCAATTAAATGACTGAAGAACAAATATGAAAAAAGAATTGCAATTTTGTAAGAGGGGTGGCACAGATGGTGCAGTGGGTCGCACTGCCGCCTCACAGCAAGGAGGTCCTGGGTTCGAATCCCCGTCGCCCGGGGCCTCTATGTGCAGAGTTTGCATGTTCTCCCCGTGTTTGCGTGGGTTTCCTCCGGGTACTCCGGTTTCCTCCCACAGTCCAAAGACATGCAGGTTAGGCTGATTGGAGAGTCTAAATTGCCCGTGGGTGTGAGTGAATGGTGTGTGTGCCCTGCGATGGACTGGCGACCTGCCCAGGGTGTATTCCTGCCTTTCGCCCAATGTATGCTGGGATAGGCTCCAGCCCCCCTGTTCAGGATAAGCGGGTTAAGATAATGGATGGATGGATGGATTTTGTAAGAGGCTACGTGTATTCATTGTGTAACATTTAAGTATTAAGTTATGCTGGGGCGGGTGGTGAGGTGGAAAAACCGAACCAATTCTGAATTCTACCTCCCACTGCAGCATTTTCTTCTCAAATGATGCAGAGAAATAATGCAATCTCAAAAGAAACTGGTCTCATCATTTTACCTACTGGCCTTATTGAGTGAATCAATTGCTTGATTGGTACACAGGCAAAGCAAGCAGACACAGGTTGAGAGTAGAGTAATCAGATGTTGAAAGATGAACGTTAATTCTGGAGACACTGTATTTATAAATTCCAACACAGAGTTTTTTTTTTTTAAGGAGAACTACAGAATGGGGAACCATACTTGAAATTGGGGACATTTTAAGTATCAGATCTTTAATCTGGTTATAAAGCATCACCAGGGAAGACACCCAGCATCTGGTGATGTCCGTGGGTCACAGACTACAGGCAGAGCATCACCAGGGAAGATACCCAGCCTAAGAAATTGCAACAAAAATATAGAATATGAGGACCTTATTTCAGTTTGGGTTAACTTGTCCAATTACGCACTCCAAACGCGAGTTCTGCAAAGGCACAGGCAGACAGCACTCCCTTCCACGGGCACCCAGGCGTCCACGTTTAATCAGTTACACCACGCAGCCGATGAGGCCGTGCACACGGTGAATACCCAAATCAGCAGCGTGTTAATGTGTAATCGCTCACGCCCGGCGCTGGTTTGACTGAGTAAACACTGGAAACGTTGAATAAAGCGGCCATTGCGGCTCCTCCCAAGCGACATGCACCAGTGGAGCTGCTCATCTTCCACATTCCCTGGAAAACCAGCAGAGACTCTTCCCTCGTTTGACCAGGTAAGGGCAGCGCTCGCCATTCCTGATACCCCCCGTCCACATTCAGGCTTTTCAGCACAACAGCGAGGGAAAGAAAGAAAGGGAACATTGGAGTCAGTGAGTGAAATGCTGAAGCATTTGTGGAAATTAAATTTGGCCGATGGACTTTAAAAAGGCACATTACATATTTTCTGTGATCATGTGAACGGGGGTTACTACACTCAACTATACGTCTGGGTTCCTTGTGGAACATGTGACTGTCTTAACAAACGTTTTAGTCTCAAGATTTTTATTTTATTTGTCTCAAGTAGAAAATACTCGCTCGTTTTGAGTTAATGTTGCCAAAATATTTGTCTTATTCATCAAAAAAGTTTAATAAATATGATTTTAAGCCTCCAAGTGTTTTAAAATCAGTTTGGTTGCCTTGTTTATCTTCAGTAAATTTAAGGTATCCCATGGCCCTTCAGCCTTCTGACCTCTGACCCTCGTTCCCATGGAAACCAGCGCCCTACTCATTTTGCTGAGTGCAGGTACTGTGGCTGTGGTGAGACACGGTAACGCACTCCCATGAACACAAACACGCAAGTGCGTGCACACAGGCACAATCCTGCACACAGGCACAATCCTGCAATCACAACAGCATGGACATACATCTACACACACACACACACACAGACCCACACACACACAGACAAACACGCTCAAACCTGCATAAACACACACACACACACAAACACACACACTCAAACCTGCATAAACACACACAGACAGACACGTTCAAACCTGCATAAACACACACACACTCAAACCTGCATAAACACACACACACACACACACAGACACGTTCAAACCTGCAGAAACACACACAGACCCACACAAACAAACAGACATGCTCAAACCCGCATAAACACACACACACACAAACACACACACACACTCAAACTTACATAAACA
>NC_083778.1:21260922-21298422 GCF_963514075.1 Conger conger
GGGGGCGAGGTCTGAGCCCCTGCACTGTAAACCTCAGGGGTTCACTCGAGGTGACTGCTCTGACCATATAGACTTCTTACTTACCACTCCCTCAGCCCAGTGCACCCTGGGATACAGGCTGCATCCATCAATGCAAAAAGAGTTCCTGTACTATAGTTGGTCCACCATCAGCAAAAACCACCAAGCTATATCATAAAAATAAAAATATTATCTTTTCTGTGATTCAATCAAGTGTTAAAACAAAGCACATGCACATTGGCATATATTTGCATTAATTAATTCATAATTAATTCAAAATGAATTATATAATTATGGACTAAATAATAACTTACTCTGTATCACTTTTCATATTTATGTTTTAACGAAGGATGGCTAAAGGTAAAACAACATGAGTATCTGAACAGAGGCACTAAAATCACGTCGGTCAGCAGTAGCTATATTCGGCAGCCGGGCTCAGTTTGTGCCTGACGTCAGTCGTACACGAGAGGAAAGAGCCGCATGATGAACAGCATACTGGTAGACACTGATGAACAGGGCCGCAGGAAACGGCGCTACTTTAACACGCTCTAACGCGGCGCCCTGTAAGAGCAGCCGTGTGCGAACTCCCCAGGAGAAGGCCTTCTGAGGCGCCCCGCCTTCATGCAGGACGCCGTTTCGGTCTGGCACGGAAAGGGAAAGTCCAAAATGGCTGCCTCCGGAGGACAACAGGCTTCATTAAAGAGAACAAGGGCACCGCCGGACACTCAACGAAATGATGATGAACCAAATCCAGCCTCCGCAAGGTCAGAGACTGTGTGGGTCGTTAGAGGGGAGAGGAGAGTGGCGTTTGGAACAGTCTGTGTGGGTCGTTAGAGGGGAGAGGAGAGGGGCGTTTGGGAACAGTCTGTGTGGGTCGTTAGAGGGAGAGGAGAGGGCGTTTGGGAACAGTCTGTGTGGGTCGTTAGAGGGGAGAGGAGAGGGGCGTTTGGGAACAGTCTGTGCTGGGTCGTTAGAGGGGAGAGGAGAGAGGCGTTTGGGAACAGTCTGTGTGGGTCGTTAGAGTGGAGGGGAGAGGAGAGAGGCGTTTGGGAACAGTCTGTGCGGGTCGTTAGAGGGGAGGGGAGAGGAGAGAGGCGTTTGGGAACAGTCTGTGTGGGTCGTTAGAGGGAGAGGGGAGAGGAGAGAGGCGTTTGGGAACAGTCTGTGTGGGTCGTTAGAGGGGAGAGGAGAGGGGCGTTTGGAACAGTCTGTGTGGGTCGTTAGAGGGGAGAGGAGAGAGGCGTTTGGGAACAGTCTGTGTGGGTCGTTAGAGGGGAGGGGAGGGGGCGTTTGGAACAGTCTGTGTGGGTCGTTAGAGGGGAGTGGAGGGGGCGTTTGGGAACAGTCTGTGTGGGTCGTTAGAGTGGAGAAGAGAGAGGCGTTTGGGAACAGTCTGTGCGGGTCGTTAGAGGGAGAGGAGAGGGGCGTTTGGGAACAGTCTGTGTGGGTCGTTAGAGGGGAGTGGAGAGGAGAGAGGCGTTTGGAACAGTCTGTGTGGGTCGTTAGAGGGAGGGGAGAGAGGCGTTTGGGAACAGTCTGTGTGGGTCGTTAGAGGGGAGGGGGCGTTTGGAAGAGTCTGAGGCAGAGGGAGGGACATGGTATCTAGCAAACAGTCTGTGGCAGAGACAGACACGGTCACAGCCAAGGGGAGGGGGGGTTAAAACGGAACAGAGGGGAACCCAAGTTCAGCTGCCAAGGTGTTTCTGAAACAGAGAGGGCCTGGAGCTTGAGGGGAGAGAGAGCGAGGCAGTGAAAGGAGGGAGGAGAGAGAGAGAGATGGAGGGAGGGAGGGAGAGAGAGAATGGAGGGCAAAAAGAAGGAGGGAATAAAGAGGGGGAGGCTGACGGGGATGAGGGTAAGAAAAAGGACTGAAAGAGCCCTGTCAGGCCCTCAGGTGAACAGCCCTGAGTGGTGATTCAGACTGACTGGCAGCGACACCAGAGGAGCTGCTCAAAACGAGCATTCAGAAACACGCTTGGTGCATCACTTCTGCCCACTTTCCTTTGGGTTAGCCAGCTGGCTGAATCTCTGTCACAGCCAGGGAGAGAAGGAGGGAGGGAGAGAGGGAGGGATAGACAGGGAGGGAGAGAAGGAGAGAGGGAGGGAAGGCAGGGAGAGGGGGAAGGAGACGTTTAGGCCCTCAGGAAATGTGGCATTTAAAAACCGTGATACAATTTTTCACACATTTCAAAAAACAGCCGAAATTGGGCAATCAGACCCCGTTGGTCACGGTCGTTGCTCCGGCAGAATAAATCACTTCTGCGACTGAATGAGACAATGACAATTAAGCCATCGTTTTAAGCCACACAGACACCTTACTGGTAATAACCTTGTTAAAAAGAAACTGAAAACACAGAACGGACCTGTGAACAGATAAGAGGATTGCAGAGGAGACTTCCTCTGCTGTAGCTGTTGAAGCAGCAGTGGCTAAAGTGGAGGGAGGCTCTGAGATTAACGCCCGTCCTTTGGCAGAGACCTAATGCAGGAAACCACATTACTCCACTGCGAATGAGAGAATGCAGAACTTACATGTACTCACAACAGAACATGTATGTAGTGACAGTTACCCTGTTATGCTGTATTGACAGTGTGTGGGTATGTTTGCATGTGTGTGCCTGTGGGTATGTTTGCGCGCGTGTGTGTGTGTGTGTGTATGTTGTGGTGGCCCGATCAGGGATCGATACCCCACTGGAGTGGAACGGCGAGGACGCCGACGTCAGGAGCTGGGTAAAGTACTTGACGGCGAATATTTCCCTATGTCCGTTTTAAATAGAGCCGCACCTTGGGGAGAGCCGGGAGGAAGAGTCAGCACCATGGCCAGCACCACCGGGGCGAGGCGCGTGCGGAATGCCAACCTCTAAACTAATTTTCAGTGAACAGGCACAGCTGAGCCGAATGAGAGAGGAGAGCAGCACGCTACAAAAAGCCGGGCTGGAGAACAGAGCGGGGCTGACGACGGAGGCGGAGAGCTGTGCAGCCCGTGCTTGACTAAAGAGTGCAGCCTAAAGCCAAACGAGCCACCACGGGGAAAACGGGGTGGAATTCCGGGAGAAACCCCGCGACCGAGACTTAACTCGGAGCCTCACGTGAGCGTATCTCTCCTGCTGTAAAACCGGCTAACCTGTCCCGCTCTAAATTCAGACAGAATCCCCTAAGGAGGGCGGACAAGCGGACTACCGAGGGGGAAATACGGAGGCCAGGAGCGGACCAGCCACGGACATAGACGGACGAACGCTGTCACGTGGATGCCGGTTCTTTTTTTGAGTTTATTCCTTTTTTTTTCCGGTGTTCCTAATTTTTTGGCCGATGATTTTTATTTTTTTGAAAGGACCCTACATTTTTGTTCTGGACAGTTGAAAGGTGTCTGAAACACCACGAACAATAAAAATTATTTTTGTTCACACCTTTTGCTCTCTCTCTCTCTCTCTCAACGAGCGGGTAACCACAATGTGTTTGTGTGTGTGTGTATGTTTGCGTGCATATAGGTATGTTTGCGTGCATGTGGGTATGTGTGCGTGGGTGTGGGTGTGTGTGTGTGCGTATGTGTGCGTATGTGTGCGTTTGTGCGTATGGGTATGTGTGTGTGTATGTGTGTGTGTGTGTGTGTGTGTTTGCGTGCATGTGGGTATGTGTGCGTGGGTGTGTGTGTGTGTGTGTGCGTATGTGTGCGTTTGTGCGTATGGGTATGTGTGCGTGTGTATGTTTGTGTGTGTGTATGTGTGTGTGTATATGTGTGTGTGCGTGTGCGTATGTGTGTATGTGTATGTTTGTGTGTGTGTATGTGTGTGTGTATATGTGTGTGTGCGTGTGCGTATGTGCGTATGTGTGTATGTGTATGTGTGTGTGCGTATGTGTGTATGTGTATGTGTGTGTGCGTATGTGTGTATGTTTGCGTGTGTGTGTGTGTGTGTGTGTGTGCGTGCGTGTGCGTATGTGCGTATGTGTGTATGTGTATGTGTGTGTGCGTATGTGTGTATGTTTGCGTGTGTGTGTGTGTGCATGTGCATGTGCGTGCGTGTGCGTATGTGTGTATGTGTATGTATGTTTGTGTGTGTGTATGTGTGCGTGTGCGTATGTGCGTATGTGTGTATGTGTATGTATGTGTGTATGTGTATGTGTGTGTGCGTATGTGTGTATGTTTGCGTGTGTGTGTGTGTGCATGTGTCCTCCATGGCAGTCTGACAGTGTACACACGGCATCAGACAGAAGAACACAGTCGCTCTGAATAAGACTCCGTAAAATGCCAACAATGACAGAAAAGCACGATGTTGCTTCTGACATTTAAAACCCCTGTGATCCATTCAGCATTCACCTGGGCTGAGTGGCTACAACAACAACAACAACAACAACAACAAAAAACCAAGCTTAATGAGTTTGGAGAATAATTCCGCCAAATTAACACAACTCTAATTGACCAGTTAATTATTTAGACACTGAAAAAACACCAAAATGTTGATTAAACGCTCAGCACTACCAGATACCTACACCTTGCATTCACCCCACCTGCAGCTCACCTGCAGCCCACCTGTCGCTGTGTTCAGAGGACACCTCCACAGCTGGTAACGGACCTTGATGCAGGCATCAGTTCATTGCGGTTGCACACCGAGGACCGGGGTTCGATTCCCGGTCCTGCCAAAAGCTGAGTTAGGCCAGCTCTCGTGGAGCGGCATAATTGGCTCGCTGCTCCAAGGCAAGGACTCAGCGGGGACTCAGCGGGGACTCAGCGGGGACTCAACGGGGACTCAACGGGGACTCAGCGAGGACTCAGCGGGGACTCAGCGGGGAGTCAGCGGGGACTCAGCGGGGACACAGCGGGGACTCAGCGGGGACTCAGCGGGGACTCAGCAGGATCGCCGTGTGCATGCACCTCGGTGCGCCTCGGAGTTACGGTCGCAGGCTGTGAGACGAGACGGCTTGAAGAAGGCGTTTTGTTCTCCCTCTGGGCCGCTGAAGGGACGGGGGTGTAAGCGGTGTATCCCCCAGCTAACACTAACTGGATTAGATGGGGTACAATTGGCTACCAAATTGGGAGAAAAACGGAAAAATTATATTAAAAAATAAATAAATAAATAAAAAAGTACACCTCTGCATTCAACGCAGTCGCTGTGTTATAAAAGTTGTAAAAGTATAAATGCAATGCAGTCGCTGTGTTATAAAAGCTGTAAAAGTATAAATGCAATGCAGTCGCTGTGTTATAAAAGTTGTAAAAGTATAAATGCAATGCAGTCGCTGTGTTATAAAAGCTGTAAAAGTATAAATGCAACGCAGTCGCTGTGTTATAAAAGCTGTAAAAGTATAAATGCAATGCAGTCGCTGTGTTATAGAAGCTGTAAAAGTATAAATGCAATGCAGTCGCTGTGTTATAGAAGCTGTAAAAGTATAAATGCAATGCAGTCGCTGTGTTATAGAAGCTGTAAAAGTATAAATGCAATGCAGTCGCTGTGTTATAAAAGCTGTAAAAGTATAAATGCAATGCAGTCGCTGTGTTATAAAAGCTGTAAAAGTATAAATGCAATGCAGTCGCTGTGTTATAAAAGTTGTAAAAGTATAAATGCAATGCAGTCGCTGTGTTATAAAAGTTGTAAAAGTATAAATGCAATGCAGTCGCTGTGTTATAAAAGCTGTAAAAGTATAAATGCAACGCAGTCGCTGTGTTATGAAAGCTGTAAAAGTATAAATGCAACGCAGTCACTGTGTTATAAAAGTTGTAAAAGTATAAATGCAATGCAGTCGCTGTGTTATAGAAGCTGTAAAAGTATAAATGCAATGCAGTCGCTGTGTTATAAAAGTTGTAAAAGTATAAATGCAATGCAGTCGCTGTGTTATAAAAGCTGTAAAAGTATAAATGCAACGCAGTCGCTGTGTTATAAAAGCTGTAAAAGTATAAATGCAATGCAGTCGCTGTGTTATAAAAGTTGTAAAAGTATAAATGCAATGCAGTCGCTGTGTTATAAAAGTTGTAAAAGTATAAATGCAATGCAGTCGCTGTGTTATAAAAGCTGTAAAAGTATAAATGCAACGCAGTCGCTGTGTTATAAAAGCTGTAAAAGTATAAATGCAATGCAGTCGCTGTGTTATAAAAGTTGTAAAAGTATAAATGCAATGCAGTCGCTGTGTTATAAAAGCTGTAAAAGTATAAATGCAACGCAGTCGCTGTGTTATAAAAGCTGTAAAAGTATAAATGCAATGCAGTCGCTGTGTTATAGAAGCTGTAAAAGTATAAATGCAATGCAGTCGCTGTGTTATAGAAGCTGTAAAAGTATAAATGCAATGCAGTCGCTGTGTTATAGAAGCTGTAAAAGTATAAATGCAATGCAGTCGCTGTGTTATAAAAGCTGTAAAAGTATAAATGCAATGCAGTCACTGTGTTATAAAAGCTGTAAAAGTATAAATGCAATGCAGTCGCTGTGTTATAAAAGCTGTAAAAGTATAAATGCAATGCAGTCGCTGTGTTATAAAAGCTGTAAAAGTATAAATGCAATGCAGTCGCTGTGTTATAAAAGCTGTAAAAGTATAAATGCAACGCAGTCGCTGTGTTATAAAAGCTGTAAAAGTATAAATGCAATGCAGTCGCTGTGTTATAAAAGCTGTAAAAGTATAAATGCAATGCAGTCGCTGTGTTATAAAAGCTGTAAAAGTATAAATGCAATGCAGTCGTATGAACCAAACTTCAGCTGTCGCACGTCATCAGACACAGCGGCGCTCTGTCGCTGGACGACAAACTGGCCTCCAGGGATGCTTCTTTGGGTTTGGGTTCTGGGTTTGGGTGCCCCGCCCACATTTGGAGGCTCATGTCGATGTCGTTCTCCTGTTGGGGGGCCCATAACTGTAGAATCTCTCCCCACCTTCGAGCGCAAACTGAAGACGCACCTCTTCAAGCAGCACCTCTCCCCGTCCCTCCCTACCTCCCTGTGAACCTTAATTGTTGTCTTTGTGATTTACGTAGTGTTTTGGTATTTTAGGTAAGCAAGGTAAGCAGTATTTGGATAGTTAAGTTTGTTCACTTTTGCTTTGTTGTTAGTTTGTTTATTTGTTGATTAAAAAAAATAAAACTACTACTACTTCCCTCTAGGGTCTTTCAGCGCACTTACCCCTGGTTATGGGTCTGCACTTTGTTGTACGTCGCTCTGGATAAAAGCGTCTGCCAAATGCCAAAACTGCCTTAACTTCACTCTCCGTGAGTGAGGAGCGTTTCAAAGGGACCGATCCGAACACAATGAGTTACACTCAGCCAATGAATATTTCACCATCACGTTTTTTCGGCACGTCTGTTAAAGCCGCGTGAGAAACAGGCGTGAGGGTCTGTCAATCACAGACCGCTCCTGCTCCTCGACGCACGCTGAACAGAACTCTTATCACGTCTTCATTCTAACCTACAGTGCTCACAAGATATTGATTTTCATTCAAGACAGAAACTGCAACTGCAAGTGCGAATGAACAGGGGTGTCCACACACTGGTGCACTTTTTGCATTGTTCTCGACAGCTGGACTGCTCACTGCTTCTCAAACACACAGCCATGTCCCCATTAGGATAGCAAAAGTTCTGAAACACACAGCCATGTCCCCATTAGGATAGCAAACGTTCTGAAACACACAGCCATGTCCCCATTAGGATAGCAAACGTTCTGAAACACACAGCCATGTCCCCATTAGGATAGCAAACGTTCTGAAACACACAGCCATGTCCCCATTAGGATAGCAAACATTCTGAAACACACAGGCATGTCCCAATTAGGATAGCAAACGTTCTGAAACACACAGGCATGTCCCCATTAGGATAGCAAACGTTCTGAAACACACAGGCATGTCCCCATAAGGTTAGCAAACATTCTGAAACACACAGGCATGTCTCCATTAGGATAGCAAACATTCTGAAACACACAGGCATGTCCCCATTAGGATAGCAAACGTTCTGAAACACACAGGCATGTCCCCATTAGGATAGCAAACATTCTGAAACACACAGGCATGTCCCCATTAGGATAGCAAACATTCTGAAACACACAGCCATGTCCCCATTAGGATAGCAAACGTTCTGAAACACACAGCCATGTCCCCATTAGGATAGCAAACGTCCTGAAACACACAGGCATGTCCCCATTAGGATAGCAAATATTCTGAAACACACAGGCATGTGCCCATTAGGATAGCAAACGTTCTGAAACACACAGGCATGTCCCCATAAGGTTAGGAAACGTTCTGAAACACACAGGCATGTCCCAATTAGGATAGCAAACATTCTGAAACACACAGGCATGTCCCCATTAGGATAGCAAACGTTCTGAAACACACAGGCATGTCCCCATTAGGATAGCAAACGTTCTGAAACACACAGGCATGTCCCCATAAGGTTAGGAAACGTTCTGAAACACACAGGCATGTCCCCATTAGGATAGCAAATGTTCTGAAACACACAGGCATGTCCCCATAAGGTTAGGAAACGTTCTGAAACACACAGGCATGTCCCCATTAGGATAGCAAACGTTCTGAAACACACAGGCATGTCCCCATAAGGTTAGGAAACGTTCTGAAACACACAGGGTCGTCTCCGTCTGCCTGTTCCGCCACGCACGCCTCCGGCCGCGGAGATTCTCCCGCCGCATTTAGAACATTCCGGTCAAAGCGGCCTCGAAATGCGTCCACCGCCCACGACCGTGAGAGACTTCGAGACTAAACCCCGCCCCCCCGTCCCCCCGCCCGCTCATGCTGTGCATCGAAGCGCAAACGGGGTGTTGATCTGCTGACGGAGCGCTCTCTGAATTCAGGGGCGAGTACGGGGGGGGGCTTGTGCGGAGCCGCGCTCCACGCTCCACGCTCCGCTCACTGGCTGTGCTCACTGGAGCTCCCCCCGTCACAGACGGAGAGAGAGAGGCTCTGAAACAACACATCAAACAGGCTCTCAACTTTCAGTCATGGCCAGCGCCGTTTGACCTTGAGGCTTTAGTTTGTATTTGACCCGGACGCGCACCTGACGTCACAACATGCCCACTGAGGACTTTACAGGAAATCCTCTTTTCAAAATCGGTCTTTTCTTTCAGTTTTAGTTGTCGTGAAATCCCCCAGGAGGGTTAAAGTATTCTTTTTAAAAGCCTCTGCAGTGCACAAACATTTTTTTTTTTTGGACTCTTTATAATCTGTCAGTCATGGTAATCAGATTCCTGGGCCGTTATGAATTTGAAGGTGAATGTTCACTGGCGTCACTCTGTCGCCCACAAAATGCGACAGGCGAGAAATGTAGAGAAACTTTCATCAAAGATATAATTTAATTATATTTGTAAACAAACAATCATTCATTTTTTAATAAACCATTTAATAACAGGGGCAACAGTGAGCAAGCGTAGTGTGACTTCCGATTGCCGGCTGATGGTGGATAATCCATTGAGCCGTTTTGCGGTTGCAACAGATTCAGACGGACCAGGTCTTTACAGGACACAGATCCTGCTAGGTCTCTCTCTCTCTCTCTCTCACTCTCACTCTCTTCCTCCTTCTCGCTCCCTCTCTCTCTCCCTGTCCCTCTATCTCTCTCTCTGTCCCCGCCCCCCCCCCCCCCTCTCTCTCTCTCCCTCCCTCTCTCCACCTCAAACAGGTCCCTCCACAACACTGGCCTTGGAGAAGCTAATCAGGCACAACGACAGGGACACTGGCGGCCATTTCAAGGCAGTAACAGTGTCACACCGATGATCGCACAATCCAACTTTGCAGAGTCTGCCCTAATGCTCCACCCGAATGCAACATGACCCACCTCCAAACACACTGCCTGCCACTGCAAGATCATGTCTCAGAGCCAACATGGAGCCCTAATGCTCCACCCGAATGCAACATGACCCACCTCCAAACACACTGCCTGCCACTGCAAGATCATGTCTCAGAGCCAACATGGAGCCCTAATGCTCCACCCTAACGCAACATGACCCACCTCCAAACACACTGCCTGCCACTGCAAGATCATGTCTCAGAGCCAACATGGAGCCCTAATGCTCCACCCTAACGCAACATGACCCACCTCCAAACACACTGCCTGCCACTGCAAGATCATGTCTCAGAGCCAACATGGAGCCCTAATGCTCCACCCTAACGCAACATGACCCACCTCCAAACACACTGCCTGCCACAGCAAGATCATGTCTCAGAGCCAACATGGAGCCCTAATGCTCACCCTAACCTGCACAGGTGTCACTCAAAGTCAGGACGTCACAGTGCCGGGCAGTCTTAATCTGAATGGAAACGGAGTGATCTTTAATTCAGTGCCTCACTCAGAGGGACAGGAAGTGGTTCTAACTCAGCTTTGGTTCCCTTGGTTCTCTCCCGAGCAGTGGGGAAGGAGGTGGTTGTACTGGATCTCTTCTGGGAGTCTCCCAGCCGGGTGACCCCAGGACGGAGTACTGTGTTCAGGAAGCTCCTGTTGGACCTGGACCAGCAAGGATTGGGAGCTGGATGCTCCATCGGTTTCAGCGTGTCAGGGAACATCAGGCAACATGCAACCAACACCACTTCTGCTTGGAGATCGCTCATGCACGTTTCCAGTCATTTACATTCAGAGATAAATTCACACAGCATGCACAAGGCAATAAATAAATACATCTTTTTAGAGCTGTCATGAATCACCTGTTGGATTTAAACACTCATTCACAGCTCAGCATGCAATATAAACCTAAAAGAAGGATGCTTGTGAACACGAAGAGAGACATAAATCACCCACTGCCACGGACTACACGTCCCATAAATCACTCACTGCCCTGTACTACATGTCCCATAAATCACTCACAAGCATGGACTACATGTCCCATAAATCAACACATTGCTATTCAAAAATCATCCCAACAAATGGCTCTTTCTCTGGGTTAGTATTGCAAGCTCAAGTCTCCGAAAGAGTGCACAGACAGACAGACAGAAAAACCCATCGTGTCCGTTGTAAAAGGTCGTGGCCTCCACAGAGCCGGCATGCGCTATCTGCACGGGCACACAAGGCCTGCGGCTCACAGCCGTGACTCAAGGCTGACGAAAGGTCAGAGGGTCACTGGCTTTTTCAGCGACGCTCCTCGACAGTGACATTTCCGTGGCGAGGAGCTGTGAGCCGGGGCGGTCGCAGGCCGCAGCAGGGAAAGGCTCAGCCACAGCACACGCCTGACACCGGAACTCAGCCACAGCACACGCCTGACACCGGAACTCAGCCACAGCACACGCCTGACACCGGAACTCAGCCACAGCACACGCCTGACACCGGAACTCAGCCACAGCACACGCCTGACACCGGAACTCAGCCACAGCACACGCCTGACACCGGAACTCAGCCACAGCACACGCGTGACACCGGAACTCAGCCACAGCACTGGCCTGACACCGGAACTCAGCCACAGCACACGCGTGACACCGGAACTCAGCCACAGCACACGCGTGACACCGGAGGCAGAACAGATCCAAGTGAAAACTCTTCAGCAGGAGCCAGACCTTCCCCTGTAGAAACGCACACGCGCTCAGTGAAGAAATGGCGAACGGAACGGATTCTCCCAAACCCCTCCCCGCTGGGAACAGCCGCGAGGTCTCCAGGCGCTCTCTCCTCCTCTGCATCAGAGTGCCGACAACTTTTCTCTTTCTCACTAACACCTTTTCCATGGTTCATGCAGCTGGAAAACGTCGCTCTAGAAGCGGTCCCGACGATATCGATAGTCACCGTCGTCGTCGTCTGTTATAGTTCTGGTGTGGACTGCACCATCCACTTGAAGTATAGTGTATTGCTTTAAAACGGTTCTAGTTATCGGTCTTGGTGCGGACGGGCCTTGGCACTGGACCGGAGACGGAGGCACAGGTTCCATCCACACCAGCAGGAACCAGCACTGTGAGTGACGGGGATGACCTCCACTCAGTGACTGGGATGACCTCCACTCTGTGACTGGGATGACCTCCACACACTGACTGGGATGACCTCCACACACTGACTGGGATGACCTCCACTCAGTGACTGGGATGACCTCCACTCTGTGACTGGGATGACCTCCACCCTGTGACTGGGATGACCTCCACTCAGTGACTGGGATGACCTCCACTCTGTGACTGGGATGACCTCCACTCAGTGACTGGGATGACCTCCACTCTGTGACTGGGATGACCTCCACTCTATGACTGGGATGACCTCCACTCTGTGACTGGGATGACCTCCACTCATGATACAGGCTTGGGTTCTCACGTTGTTTCAAGGCGGTGGCGCGGCAAACCTCTGCCAAGTTTTATTTTAACGGAGGTCAAAGTCGATGAAAAGACGAAAGTTGAAGTTTAACGCTTGGGTTAAAAGGGACTCGACAGTAAAATAGTCGGAAAACGGGGGTTCATATTTGAGACGTGAGGCCACGCTTCCAATCCAGGGTGGAGGCAATGAACACAGGGAACAGGCTTTACAGCCTTCAAAGCTCAGCTACCGTGAGCCACACCAAAAAATAACACAACGATCTGAGGAAGCAGCACCGTACACATTCTTGGCATTTGGCAGATGCTCTTATCCAGAGCGACATACAGTTGATTAGACTAAGCAGGAGACAATACTCCCCTGGAGCAATGCAGGGTTAAGGGCCTTGCTCAAGGGCCCAACGGTTGTGCGGATCTTATTGTGACTACGCCGGGATTAGAACCACCGACCTTGCGGGTCCCAGCCTTTTACCTTCATCACTACGCTACAGGACGTACGCACGCGTGCAGGGAGTGTGAGGGGGCAACAGGGACTGGCTGCAGAGCCTCGCTCAGGGCCAGCATCAATGTGCACAAGCAGAGCAGGAGGCCAGCACAGCTGCTCTGAACGCAGACGGTGGAGCAGAGACAAAATGGGGCATTAATCACTGAAACAGCACACGCAATTATCACAATCAAGAGAGGCATGGCTTTGTGCTGCTTACATCACGACAGGCTGCTTTCTATTGATATGGGAAAAAAAAAAAAAAAAAAAAAAAAACAGCTATGCGTTTTCAATCTTACCGAAAGAGATTATATGGAAGCAACACACACACGCAGACACACACACACACACACACACACACACAAATACACATGCAAACACACACACACACAAACACACACGCAAACACAAACACACACACACGTGCAAAAAACCGAAACACACACACAAACACAAACACACAAAGACACACGCAAACACACACACACACAAACACACATGCAAACACACACACACACACACACACAAACACACACGCAAACACACATGCAAACACACACACAAACACACACGCAAACACAAACACACACACACGTGCAAAAAACCGAAACACACACACAAACACAAACACACAAAGACACACACACACGCAAACACACGCACACACAGATAAATACTGCATGAACACAGATAACAGAGGAAGAGACATATAAACACGTCAGTCTGCGTTTATCCTCCCATATTGAGTGCACATGTATAAACTGTTCTCCTCTGTACGCAGGGCTGTGAATGAGCCTGGCAGAATGGAGAGGCCTGTATTCATCCATGTGAAACAGCTCTGTAGATACTCATCTGATGAATCTGCCTGTGGTATTGATATGTTGATATGTAGGTGCCAGCACTTCCTGTGGGAGTGTCCTTTCCCATCAGTCACAGAGGCCTGCAACACGGCAGCATTCCCTACCCTGTCACACCCTGGAGATGAACCCCAATACAGGAAGTCTGGGCGCCCCGGATATGAACCCCAATACAGGAAGTAAATGGTAAATGGTAAATGGTAAATGGTTGGCATTTAAATAGTGCCTTTATCCAAAGCGCTGTACAATTGATGCTTCTCATTCACCCATTCATACTAACACTCACACACTGACGGCGATCGGCTGCCATGCAAGGCGCCGACCAGCTCGTCAGGAGCATTTGGGGGTTAGGTGTCTTGCTCAGGGACACCTCGACACAGCCCGGGCGGGGGATCGAACTGGCAACCCTCCGACTGCCAGACGACTGCTCTTACTGCAGAAGTCTGGGCGCCCCGGAGATGAACCCCAATGCAGGATATGACATGATCTGATCATATAAAATAGTGAAAAAAAAATTCTTACATTACTAAACATCCAGGCCTAACTCCTCCTCCTGTGCCATATTTCTCGTGATAGTGCCTCCTGTGCAGTCTTACTGCATGAGGCTACCTGCGCTTTTAAAAAACATGTATGTATGAACTTTAGCAGAACAGATCTACTCCAAAACAAGTGAAGAGGCCTGGTTGCATTTCATCGAGCATTTAAAAAGTCATTCAAAACACTCTCTTCTCCGCCAGCCTCTAAGCACAGACACTTCACTCTTTCTGACCCCAGGAACATATGCAAACGGTCTAATGGACATTATTATCTTTACGACGGGCAACAAACAACGAGACCGTTGTTTTTGCAAGCCAGCCACAGCTGAAAACTTATTTGCAAATGACACATATTCAAATTATGCAGCGGCATATTTCACGGTGGTTTCAGCGAAGCAGGAACAGGCAGGCGGAAGTCTCAGAGACCAGGCGGCAGCACAGAATCCACATCATCCTCACCTCGGCACCGCAGTGGACCTCATGTTCAGAAGAAAACCCGAAAGAGTCACCGAAACGGACTACCGGACGATCACTCTCAATGTGTTTCCAATGCTTTTCTGACGATCAATTTTTCTTCATTATCAATCATGCAATTAAATGACTGAAGAACAAATATGAAAAAAGAATTGCAATTTTGTAAGAGGGGTGGCACAGATGGTGCAGTGGGTCGCACTGCCGCCTCACAGCAAGGAGGTCCTGGGTTCGAATCCCCGTCGGCCGGGGCCTCTCTGTGTGGAGTTTGCATGTTCTCCCCGTGTTTGCGTGGGTTTCCTCCGGGTACTCTGGTTTCCTCCCACAGTCCAAAGACATGCAGGTTAGGCTGATTGGAGAGTCTAAATTGCCCGTAGGTATGAGTGTGTGAGTGAATGGTGTGTGTGCCCTGCGATGGACTGGCGACCTGTCCAGGGTGTATTCCTGCCTTTCGCCCAATGTATGCTGGGATAGGCTCCAGCCCCCCTGTTCAGGATAAGCGGGTTAAGATAATGGATGGATGGATGGATTTTGTAAGAGGCTACGTGTATTCATTGTGTAACATTTAAGTATTTTATGCTGGGGCGGGTGGTGAGGTGGAAAAACCGAACCAATTCTGAATTCTACCTCCCACTGCAGCATTTTCTTCTCAAATGATGCAGAGAAATAATGCAATCTCAAAAGAAACTGGTCTCATCATTTTACCTACTGGCCTTATTGAGTGAATCAATTGCTTGATTGGTACACAGGCAAAGCAAGCAGACACTGTATTTATAAATTCCAACACAGAGTTTTTTTTTTTAAGGAGAACTACAGAATGGGGAACCATACTTGAAATTGGGGACATTTTAAGCATCAGATCTTTAATCTGGTTATAAAGCATCACCAGGGAAGACACCCAGCATCTGGTGATGTCCGTGGGTCACAGACTACAGGCAGAGCATCACCAGGGAAGATACCCAGCCTAAGAAATTGCAACAAAAATATAGAATATGAGGACCTTATTTCAGTTTGGGTTAACTTGTCCAATGACGCACTCCAAACGCGAGTTCTGCAAAGGCACAGACAGACAGCACTCCCTTCCACGGGCACCCAGGCGTCCACGTTTAATCAGTTACACCACGCAGCTGATGAGGCCGTGCACACGGTGAATACCCAAATCAGCAGCGTGTTAATGTGTAATCGCTCACGCCCGGCGCTGGTTTGACTGAGTAAACACTGGAAACGTTGAATAAAACGGCCATTGCGGCTCCTCCCAAGCGACATGCACCAGTGGAGCTGCTCATCTTCCACATTCCCTGGAAAACCAGCAGAGACTCTTCCCTCGTTTGACCAGGTAAGGGTAGCGCTCGCCATTCCTGATACCCCCCGTCCACATTCAGGCTTTTCAGCACAACAGCGAGGGAAAGAAAGAAAGGGAACGTTGGAGTCAGTGAGTGAAATGCTGAAGCATTTGTGGAACTTAAATTTGGCCGATGGACTTTAGAAAGGCACATCACATATTTTCTGTGATCATGTGAACGGGCGTTACTACACTCAACTATACGTCTGGGTTCCTTGTGGAACATGTGACTGTCTTAACAAGCGTTTTAGTCTCAAGATTTTTATTTTATTTGTCTCAAGTAGAAAATACTCGCTCGTTTTGAGTTAATGTTGCCAAAATATTTGTCTTATTCATCAAAAAAGTTTAATAAATATGATTTTAAGCCTCCAAGTGTTTTAAAATCAGTTTGGTTGCCTTGTTTATCTTCAGTAAATTTAAGGTATCCCATGGCCCTTCAGCCTTCTGACCTCTGACCCTCGTTCCCATGGAAACCAGCGCCCTACTCATTTTGCTGAGTGCAGGTACTGTGGCTGTGGTGAGACACGGTAACGCACTCCCATGAACACAAACACGCAAGTGCGTGCACACAGGCACAATCCTGCACATAGGCACAATCCTGCACACAGGCACAATCCTGCACACAGGCACAATCCTGCACATAGGCACAATCCTGCACACAGGCACAATCCTGCAATCACAACAGCATGGACATACATCTACACACACACACACACAGACCCACACACACACAGACAAACACGCTCAAACCTGCATGAACAAACACACACACACACACACTCAAACCTGCATAAACACACACACACACACACACACTGAAACCTGCATAAAAACACACACACACACACAGACAAACACGCTCAAACCTGCATAAACACACACACACACACACACTCAAACCTGCATAAACACACACACACACACACTCAAACCTGCATAAACACACACACACACACACACACACACTCAAACCTGCATAAAAACACACACAGACACGTTCAAACCCGCATAAACACACACAGACCCACACACACAAACAGACTCAAACTTACATAAACACACTCACACACACACTCAAACCTGCATAAACACACACACACACACACACACACACGCTCAAACCTGAATAAACACACACACACACAGTGTTTGAGATGGTTCAGGTGAATTTCCTTCTGTCTAATAACTGTGATTTGATACCCATGAGAGATGCAAAAATGCACAACAATAATGGACAACTAAAAATAATAACTTTTATGATTAATTATTAATTGCAAATGACTGAATTAGTTTGGCAGACGCTCTTGTGCTTCCTGTCCTCAGGCCTCTGCATGTCAGCCTTCCTCGGTCACTACAAACGAAACCTCAAGGAAGGAAGCACTGGACTGAACTGGACTGATGCTCAGACCTACTGCAGGGAGAATCACACTGACCTGCCCACTGTGCACACCCTGGAGGAAGCAGAAAGGGTTCAAAACTTCAGCACAGACGAATTTATTCTGTGGATCGGCCTGAGACGCCATCGGGGCCCTACAAAATGGTCCAACGGAGATATCGTTCATTTCGATAATCGTCTCGAGGGCGATGGTCGAACACCACCGTACTGCCACTCCATGTCGGCAAGCGGGCGATGGGAGAACGTGGACTGCGTGCAGAATAAATCTTTCATGTGTTACGACGAAGGTGAGGACAGGATTTAACATAACCCACGTTCACCCAAAGTTTTCTGATATAGTCGGGTTCTAACACCACAAACCAGCACAATACGAAAACAACAGGTGAAGCGTTCTAGTGCCCCAACTTCATGATTGCATTACATTACATCACATTACATTACTTTACATTAATGGCATTTGGCAGACGCTCTTATCCAGAGCGACATACAGTTGATGAGACTAAGCAGGAGACAATCCTCCCCTGGAGCAATGCAGGGTTAAGGGCCTTGCTCAAGGGCCCAATGGCTGTGCAGATCTTATTGTGGTGAGACTGGGGATTGAACCACCGACCTTGCGGGTCCCAGTCATGTACCTTAACCACTACGCTACAGGCCGCGTGCGTGCGTGCGTGCTGTGAGTGTGTGCGTGTGGGTGTAATGTGAGTGTGAGTGAGTGTGTGTGTGTATGCGTGCTGTGGTACCCCGCTGGTAGAGAGAGAGAGAGTAAAATTGGTGGAAAAAAATGAAATTATAATAATTTTTTTTCTTTTTCTTTTTTTTTTTTTTTCCAGTGCTGGTGCCTTCAGGGCACTTCTTTAGTGTCCAGGACAAACGAAAAACATTCCCTTCTCATACACGGGAATCTGATCACAAAAAACGGTAAAAAAGGAAACTAGAAAATAAGTCCGTGCTCAAAAAATTAGGGAATTTCAAAAAACGGTAACCGGTAAATTAGGGCGGACTTCAGGCGGCGGGGTTCACTCGCTCGTCTCCGCTGTGGGGCTGTGATCTCTCGGGAGTCCGCTTCCCCCGCCTAGGCGTCTAGGAATCAAATGCACAGGTTAGTTGGCTTCTAGCCGGATTGATGTGCTCACGTGGCGTTCGCTCGGTTGCACTGGCTCCGCGGGTCTCCTCTCGTTCGCCCGTCCGCCCCGCTCTGCGACCGAGTTCGCCCTTTTGTAGGGTGTTGCTCTCCCCTCCAACTCGGTGCAGCTGTGCCTGGTTAATTGCGAGAGGTTAGTGGCGTACATTCCGCACGCGTTTCGGTGGTGCTAACCTTGGTGCTGATTCCTTCCACGGGAAATATTCCCCGCAAATTACTTTCCCCAGCTCCTGGCGCCGTCTCACAGCCCGCCCCTCTTCAGTGGTGTACTGATCCTTGATCGGGCCACCACAGTGCGTGTGTGTGTGTGTAATGTGTGTGTGTGTGTAATGTGAGAGTGTGTGTGTAATGTGTGTGTGTGTGTAATAAGAGTGTGTGTGTGTGTGTGTGTGTGTAATGTGAGAGTGTGTGTGTAATGTGAGAGTGTGTGTAATGTGAGAGTGTGTGTAATGTGTGTAATCTGTGTCTGTAGGCTCTCCCAATCACACCCTGATAAAGCAGGAGAGCTCGTGGTGTGATGCTCAGCAGTACTGCAGGGAGCACCACACTGACCTGGTCAGCATCAACAGCAGCACCCAGAACACACAGGTGCTGGATGTGCAGGGGGACAGGAGGGTCTCCTTCTGGATCGGCCTGATGAGCGCAGACTGGGAGTGGTCTGACGGGGGCTGCTCCCCCTACAGGAACTGGGGCAGTGCTAATCAGGAAGGGGACTGTGTGAACATCAGAAAAGGAAGTCCGGAAATGAACCAGTACGAATGTAACCAAATGGCGACTGCCATCTGTTACGAAGGTGAGGAGCCCGAGGGCCGTCAAACTGACAAAAGAAAAGGCGGGCAGAATATACTTCAAATCACTTAAAGAAGCATATGATGCAGCTGCTGCGTGTGTGTGTGTGTGTGTGTGTGTGTGTGTGTGCACATGGGTGTGTGTGTGTGTGTATGTGTGTGTGTGCACATGGGTGTGTGTGTGTGTGTGTATATGTGTGTGTGTGTGTGTGTGCACATGGGTGTGTGTGTGTGTGTGTGTGCACATGGGTGTGTGTATGTGTGTGTGCACGTGGGTGTGTGTGTGTGTGTGTGTGCACGTGGGTGTGTGTGTGTGTGTGTGTGCACATGGGTGTGTGTGTGTGTGTGTATGTGTGCACGTGGGTGTGTGTGTGTGTGCGTGTGTGTGCGTGCACAAACATGAGGCTGTGGTTCCCAATTTCATGTTTGGTGCAGCTGACTGACGGACAAAACGTGAGCATTTTTCCCCACTGTATTCCAAGACAGAAATAAAATACGCAAGATTTGAAAAATAAGAATACTAAAAGTGCAGATGAAAAGGAGTGTGTCTGGCCCGCAGATGAGGTCCACCTGGTCAGGCAGCCCAAGACCTGGGAGGGCGCTCTGGACCACTGCGACAGGGAGTACGGGGGTCTGCTGCGTGTCGAGTCCCCCCAGGACCAGCGCATTGTGGAGGAGGCGCTGAAGAGGAGCAACGTGTCGGGGCCCGTGTGGCTGGGCCTGAGGCAGAGCCGTCTCTTTGGGTTCTGGATCTGGCCCAACGGGGCCAACGTGGAGTGGAGCAACTGGGCGGGAGGGAGCCAACCGGAGAAGCCCCTGTCCCACATCTGCGGCGCCATGGCAACCAGCGGCCCGGGGAAGTTCAAGTGGAGCGACCGGGACTGCCTCTCCAAAAGCTACTTCTTGTGTGAGGGGGAGGAACGTCAAGCTGTGTGACTCCACATCCACCTCAGCTCTCTCTCTCCTTCACACTCTCCCCCTCTTCCTCTGCCTCTCCATCACACTCTCCCTCTTCCTCTCTCTCCATCACTCTCCCCCTCTTCCTGTCTCTCTCTCATCACACTCTCCCTCTTCCTCTCTCTCCATCACTCTCCCCCTCTTCCTGTCTCTCTCTCATCACACTCTCCCTCTTCCTCTCTCTCTCCATCACTCTCCCCCTCTTCCTATCTCTCTCTCCATCACTCTCCCCTCTTCCTGTCTCTCTCTCCATCACTCTCCCCCTCTTCCTGTCTCTCTCTCATCACTCTCCCCCTCTTCCTCTCTCTCTCCATCACTCTCTCCCTCTTCCTGTCTCTCTCTCCATCACTCTCCCCTCTTCCTGTCTCTCTCTCCATCACACTCTCCCCCTCTTCCTGTCTCTCATCACACTCTCCCTCTTTCTCTCTCATCACTCTCCCCCTCTTCCTGTCTCTCTCTCCATCACTCTCCCCCTCTTCCTGTCTCTCTCTCCATCACACTCTCCCCCTCTTCCTGTCTCTCCATCACACTCTCCCCCTCTTCCTCTCTCTCCATCACTCTCCCCCCTTCCTGTCTCTCTCTCCATCACACTCTCCCCCTCTTCCTGTCTCTCTCTCCATCACACTCTCCCCCTCTTCCTCTCTCTCTCCATCACACTCTCGCCCTCTTCCTGTCTCTCTCCATCACACTCTCCCCCTCTTCCTGTCTCTCTCCATCACTCTCCCCCTCTTCCTGGCTCCCTTTCACTCTCTCTCTCTCTCTCTCTCTCTCTCTCCATCCTTTGTTGTGCTGAGCTGTTCTCTCATGCTGAAGGAGTGGCGTCAATCCCTGGTTGAGCAGAAGCATCATCCTTTGTCCCCTGACCTGACTGGTTGGCTATGTCATCATATTTTTTGCCTTCAATAGGAAAAACAGTGATTTATACCAGGATAAGGGCGTCTGCTAAATGCCTGGAATGTAACGTAATGGAATGTAAATGTCCGACTCTTTCTGCTTTTTACATTTTTATTTCATCAAACAAAAATGCATCATTGTTGGTGGATGTGGATGCATGCTAATAAATGCCAATAATTACGATTTAATTAATTTTCGTGAAATGCACTTTGTATAAATTAAATGTATGATTCTTGGTTGCTTCCATTGAAACACTAATAAACTACAATACGTTTCACATGTTGGCATTCAGTGTTCATCTCAATAATTATCAGTATTATACAGTTAGTGTAATTATGTTTTCTGTTCGGATCCAGATGCCTGTTTTCTCCCTGGAACTGACGGTAAGCGACATTTGTTTGTAAAAAATCAGGAAAGAGAAAAAGGCAACAGGAGGCACTCGAGACCCAGGAACAACATTCATCCAAGAGCAATCCAAATGAGAATTTTTCTACATTTTTCCATCCATTTATAAATTGAACAAATCTTCGTTTTCACAGTGAACACTTCACAGCAGGGCGTACGCGCGGTCCGGCATCACACGGTTAACGGGGGACACTGAAAACGAGCGAGTTCACATCCGCGGCTCCTCCGCTAAGCGTGTGAGAGAGAGAGAGTGACGTAATCCGTCCCTGATTCGGCCACAGCGTCCCGCTGGGCTGCCCTGGCGACACAGTTACGTCAGAACGACAGAGGCGGCCCACACCGATTGCGGCTACGTCGGGTGGGAAAGAATGATTGACTTCCAAATACATTGACTCAAAGATATTGAGTATTTTTACCTCAATTGTACCACAGACTATACACTGAAAACGACAATGGCTCAGGCGGTAAGAGCAGTCGTCCGGCAGTCGGAGGGATGCCGGTTCGATCCCCCGCCCGGGCTGTGTCGAAGTGTCCCTGAGCAAGACACCTAACCCCCAAATGCTCCTGACGAGCTGGTTGGTGCATTTTATGGCAGCCTTTCATTACATTACATTTACATCGCCGTGGGTGTGTGAGTGTGTGTATGAATGGGTGAATGGAGAAGCATCAATTGTACAGCGCTTTGGATAAAGGCACTATTTAAATGCCAACCATTTACCATTTACCATTGAAAGCGGGTCTGAATGACCCGCAGTGGTGCTAGAGAGCGCCGTCTCTCTCCAGAAAAAAAGAAAGAAAAAAGGCCAGGTTTGGTCGCTTGCCTTGTACCCCACAATCCTGCCACACCAGGCTGTTGTCTATAGGTCTGTATGTCTCTCTGCCACATCTATTTGCATGGCGTTGTTGTGCAGCAGGCCACACTTCCCAGGTACCGCGATCGGAAAGGAAGATAACGCGCAGGTTTTCCAGAAAGATGCAAATGGAAGTGCTGGTGACGTACAGCGCAGGGTTAAAGGCGTCCTGGCCCTGCCTCTGGAGGGACTGAGTATTCAGGGATCGCACCTCTCATCCCCGACAGTCTGAGACCCTAAGGGAACAGCGCGTCACCCTCTCATCCCCGGGACAAGTTTCAAACTCCCCCACCTGTCTCTACTCTGCCCCCCGTTGCCATGGAGGCGACCTTTTTCCTCATTTTGCTCAGTGCAGGTAGGCTACATTTTTTAGTCTTTTGAACCCCCAAACGCTGAGTTCGCACCTGCAAGCACACACACACTGGAATACACGCTTGCAATCTCTCACACACACACACACACACACACACGCATACACACTCTGGTATACACGCTTGCATTCTCTCACTCACACACACACACGCACACACACTCTGGTGTACACACTTGCATTCTCTCTCTCACACACACACACACACACGCATACACACTCTGGTGTACACACTTGCATTCTCTCTCTCTCACACACACACACACACACACACACACACTGGTGTACACGCTTGCATTCTATCACACACACACATGCACGCACACACACACTCTGGTGTACACGCTTACATTCTCTCACACACACACACACACACTGGTGTACAGACATGCATTGGTGAACGTGGCACCGCTGGTTTTGGTGAATGTGTTTGAGAGGAGCTGGATTCTCAGCGCATGTAAGCTGGAGGGGCCTACGGGCGGCGTTGTGAGACGTTGTGGGACATTGTGAGACGTTGCGAGACGTTGTGAGACATTGTAGGACGTTGTGGGACGTTGTGAGACGTTGTGGGACGTTGTGGGACGTTGTGAGACGTTGTGGGACATTGTGGGACGTTGTGAGACGTCGTGGGACGTTGTGGGATGTTGTGAGACGTTGTGGGACGTTGTGAGACATTGTGGGACGTTGTGAGACGTTGTGGGACGTTGTGAGACGTTGTGGGACGTTGTGGGACGTTGTGGGACATTGTGGGACGTTGTGAGACGTTGTGGGACGTTGTGAGACGTTGTGAGATGTTGTGAGACGTTGTGAGACGTTGTGGGACGTTGTGGGACGTTGTGGGACGTTGTGGGACGTTGTGAGACATTGTGAGACATTGTGAGACGTTGTGAGACGTTGTGGGACGTTGTGGGACGATACTAACCCTGATCCTGACCCTCAGGTCTCAGCACATCAGCCTTGTCCAGTCACTACAGACAGCTGTTCCTAACAGACAGCAAAATCACCGGGGATCAGGCACAGACCGACTGCAGAAAGAATTACACTGACCTGATCACAGTGTACAACCAGGAGGAACAAGACCACATTAAGAAGTTCAAAATAATACAAAACCAGAAAATAAGTAACCTGAATTACATTTATTTAGGCCTGAGACGCCGTCAGGGCGATACTAAATGGTCCAACGGAGATATCGTTCATTACGATAATCATTCCCACGGCACTAATGGAACAAAACCGTACTGCCACTCCATGTCGGCAAGCGGGCGATGGGAGAACGTGAGCTGCACAGAGAGGAAATCGTTCATGTGTTACGACGAAGGTGAGGAAGGTTTCACTCTCACATGGTTAGCTACGGCGATTCCACTCTGGTGATTTGTTGTGCATTCAGCAGCAATGTTGCCAATCTCAAGGCCCCAAAAATCCCCCTGAAATATGTCTGTGCACCCAGGGTTCGCCAAATCTTGAATGAAAACTCAAGCAATTCATGTAACTACGGCTGATTACTTTCAATACTTTCATTTAAAAAAAAATTATATCAATGTATATGTTCTTCTAGGATGTCAATTTCATGATGCGTGTACACACATTTGGGTGCCTGCTTGCGTGTGTGTGTGTTCATGTGTGTAATGTGAGTGTGTGTGTATTCATGTGTGTAATGTGAGTGTGTGTGTGTAATGTGTGTAATGTGAGTGTGTGTGTGTAATGTGTGTAATCTGTGTCTATAGGAGACGGTCATAGCCCTCTCAGTTACACCCTGATAGAGCAGGAGAGCTTGTGGTGTGATGCTCAGCAGTACTGCAGGGTGCACCACACTGACCTGGTCAGCATCAACAGCCACACCCAGAACACACAGGTGCGGGATTTGGGGCTCAGTGGCGCCTCCTTCTGGATCGGCCTGATGAGCGCAGACTGGGAGTGGTCTGACGGAGGCTGCTCCTCCTTCAGATATTTTTATCAGCCACCCCCCAATAAATTGGACCAATGTGTGGCATTTTCTGATACTTCCGACAGCTGGAAAAAAAGGAACTGTAGTTTTCTAAACTATGCTCTCTGTTACAAAGGTAAGGAGGAACGAGGTGTGAGTGAGTGAGTGAGTGTGTGTGTGAGTGTGTGTGTGTGTGTGAGAGTGTGTGTGTGTGTGTGTGTGAGTGTGAGAGTGTGTGTGTGTGTGTGTGTGAGTGTGTGTGTGTGTGTGTGCGTGAGTGAGTGTGTGAGTGTGGATTTGTGTGTGTGTGTGTGTGTAAGTGAGTATGAGAGTGTGGGTGTGAGTGTGTGTCTGTCGGTGTGTGAGTGTGTGTGCGAGTGTGTGTGTGTGTGTGTCTGAGTGTGAGTGTGTGTGTGAGTGTGTGTGTGTGTGTGTGTGTGTGTCTGTGTGTGTGTGTGCGAGTGTGCGTGCGTGCAAGCGTGTGTGTGTGCGCGAGTGTGTGTGCGTGTGAGAGAGTGTGTGCGTGTGAGAGAGTGTGTGTGTCAGTGTGCGTGTGCGAGTGTGTGTGCGTGTGAGAGAGTGTGTGTGTCAGTGTGTGTGCGCGAGTGTGTGTGCGTGTGAGAGAGTGTGTGTGAGTGTGCGTGTGCGAGTGTGTGTGCGTGTGAGAGAGTGTGTGTGTGAGTGTGCGTGTGCGAGTGTGTGTCTGTGTGTGTGTGAGTGTGTGTCTGTCGGTGTGTGAGTGTGTGTGCGAGTGTGTGTCTGTGTGTGTGTGTGAGTGTGTGTGCGTGAGTGAGTGTGTGTGTGTGAGTGTGCGTGTGCGAGTGTGTGTGCGTGTGAGAGAGTGTGTGTGTGTGAGTGTGCGTGTGCGAGTGTGTGTGCGTGTGAGAGAGTGTGTGTGTGTGAGTGTGCGTGTGCGAGTGTGTGTGCGTGTGAGAGAGTGTGTGTGTGTGAGTGTGCGTGTGCGAGTGTGTGTGCGTGTGAGAGAGTGTGTGTGTCAGTGTGTGCGCATGGGAGGGTGCCCATTGATGAATGAACGTGAGAGTGAGACATGGCTCTGTACCGTGTGTCTGTTCACTCGCTCTCACTGTAAAAATGCGCGTGGCAGGGCATACGTGTCTGCAGGCACAATGCAATGCCGGGGCGGCACGGATGGTGCAGTGGGTCGCACTGCCGCCTCACAGCAAGGAGGTCCTGGGTTCGAATCCCCGTCGGCCGGGGCCTCTCTGTGCGGAGTTTGCATGTTCTCCCCGTGTCTGCGTGGGTTTCCTCCCATAGTCCAAAGACATGCAGGTTAGGCTGATTGGAGAGTTTAAATTGCCCGTGGGTAAGAGTGTGTGAGTGAATGGTGTGCGTGCGTGTGTGTGAGTGTGTGTGTGTGTCTGAGTGTGTGTGTGAGTGTGTGTGTGTGAGTGGCAGGGCAGGGCAGTGTGTGTATGAGTGTGTGAGTGTGTGAGTGAATGGTGTGCGTGCCCCGCGATGTTCAGGCCTTTCGCCCAATGTATGGTGGGATACACTGTTCAGGATAAGCGGGTTATGATTATGTATGGATGGATGGATGGATGGATGGACGGATGGATGGACAATGCAATGTCCTACCTGTGGAAAACAGGAAAAGCCAGAGAGATGAGAACCACAACGTGCCGTGTGCTCCAGTCTTTACCCGCCTCCCGCACCGTCACTGTGTCTGGCCCGCAGATCACATCCACGTGGTGAAGGAGCCCAAGACCTGGGAGGGCGCTCTGGACCACTGCGACAGGGAGTACGGGGGTCTGCTGCGTGTCGAGTCCCCCCAGGACCAGCGCATTGTGGAGGCGGCGCTGAAGAGGAGCAACGTGTCGGGGCCCGTGTGGCTGGGCCTGAGGCAGAGCCGTCTCTTTGGGTTCTGGATCTGGCCCAACGGGGCCAACGTGGAGTGGAGCAACTGGGAGGGAGGGAGCCAACCGGAGAAGCCCCTGTCCCACATCTGCGGCGCCATGGCAACCAGCGGCCCGGGGAAGTTCAAGTGGAGCGACCGGGACTGCCTCTCCAAAAGCTACTTCCTGTGTGAGGGGGAGGAACGTCAAGCTGTGTGACTCCACATCCACCTCAGCTCTCTCTCTCCATCACACTCTCCCCCTCTTCCTGTCTCTCTCTCCATCACTCTCCCCCTCTTCCTCTGTCTCTCCATCACACTCTCCCTCTTCCTCTCTCTCTCCATCACTCTCCCCCTCTTCCTGTCTCTCTCTCCATCACTCTCCCCCTCTTCCTGTCTCTCCATCACTCTCCCCCTCTTCCTGTCTCTCCATCACACTCTCCCCCTCTTCCTGTCTCTCTCCATCACACTCTCCCCCTCTTCCTGTCTCTCCATCACACTCTCCCTCTTTCTCTCTCTCCATCACACTCTCCCTCTTCCTCTCTCTCTCCATCACTCTCCCCCTCTTCCTGTCTCTCTCTCTCCATCACACTCTCCCCCTCTTCCTGTCTCTCCATCACACTCCCTCTTTCTCTCTCCATCACTCTCCCCCTCTTCCTGTCTCTCTCCATCACACTCTCCCTCTCCCTCTCCATCACTCTCCCCCTCTTCCTGTCTCTCTCATCACTCTCCCCCTCTTCCTGTCTCTCCATCACACTCCCCCTCTTCCTCTCTCCATCACTCTCCCCCCTTCCTGTCTCTCTCCATCACTCTCCCCCTCTTCCTGTCTCTCTCCATCACACTCTCCCCCTCTTCCTGTCTCCCTTTCACTCTCTCTCTCTCTCTCTCCATCCTTCGTTGTGCTGAGCTGTTCTCTCATGCTGAAGGAGTGGCGTCAATCCCTGGTTGAGCAGAAGCATCATCCTTTGTCCCCTGACCTGACTGGTTGGCTATGTCATCATATTTTTTGCCTTCAATAGGAAAAACAGTGATTTATACCATGATAAGGGCGTCTGCTAAATGCCTGGAATGTAACGTAATGGAATGTAAATGTCCGACAGAAAGTCTTCCAGACTATTCTTTTCTGCTTTTTACATTTTTATTTCATCAAACAAAAACGCATCATTGTTGGTGGATGTGGATGCATGCTAATAAATGCCAATAATTATGATTTAATTAATTTTCGTGAAATGCACTTTGTATTAATTAAATGTATGATTCTTGGTTGCTTCCATTGAAACACTAATAAACTACAATACGTTTCACATGTTGGCATTCAGCGTTCATCTCAATAATCATCAGTATTATACAGTGAGTGTAATTATGTTTTCTGTTCGGATCCAGATGCCTGTTTTCTCCCTGGAACTGACGGTAAGCGACATTTGTTTGTAAAAAATCAGGAAAGAGAAAAAGGCAACAGGAGACGCTGGAGACCCAGGCACAACATTCGTCCGAGATCAATCCAAAAGAGAATTTTTCTACATTTTTCCATCCATTTATAAATTGAACAAATCTTCGTTTTCACAGTGAACACTTCACAGCAGGGCGTACGCGCGGTCCGGCATCACACGGTTAACGGGGGACACTGAAAACGAGCGAGTTCACATCCGCGGCTCCTCCGCTAAGCGTGTGAGAGAGAGAGAGTGACGTAATCCGTCCCTGATTCGGCCACAGCGTCCCGCTGGGCTGCCCTGGCGACACAGTTACGTCAGAACGACAGAGGCGGCCCACACCGATTGCGGCTACATCGGGTGGGAAAGAATGATTGACTTCCAAATACATTGACTCAGAAATATTGAGTATTTTTACCTCAATTGTACCACAGACTATACATTGAAAACGACATTGGCTCAGGCGGTAAGAGCAGTCGTCCGGCAGTCGGAGGGTTGCCGGTTCGATCCCCCGCCCGGGCTGTGTCGAAGTGTCCCTGAGCAAGACACCTAACCCCCAAATGCTCCTGACGAGCTGGTTGGTGCCTTGCATGGCAGCCAATCGCCGTTGGTGTGTGAGTGTGTGTATGAATGGGTGAATGGAGAAGCATCAATTGTACAGCGCTTTGGATAAAGGCACTATTTAAATGCCAACCATTTACCATTTACCATTGAAAGCGGGTCTGAATGACCCGCAGTGGTGCTAGAGAGCGCCGTCTCTCTCCAGAAAAAAAGAAAGAAAAAAGGCCAGGTTTGGTCGCTTGCCTTGTACCCCACAATCCTGCCACACCAGGCTGTTGTCTATAGGTCTGTATGTCTCTCTGCCAGATGTATTTGCATGGCGTTGTTGTGCAGCAGGCCACACTTCCCAGGTACCGCGATCAGAAAGGAAGATAACGCGCAGGTTTTCCAGAAAGATGCAAATGGAAGTGCTGGTGACGTACAGCGCAGGGTTAAAGGCGTCCTGGCCCTGCCTCTGGAGGGACTGAGTATTCAGCGATCGCACCTCTCATCCCCGACAGTCTGAGACCCTAAGGGAACAGCGCGTCACCCTCTCATCCCCGGGACAAGTTTCAAACTCCCCCACCTGTCTCTACTCTGCCCCCCGTTGCCATGGAGACGACCTTTTTCCTCATTTTGCTCAGTGCAGGTAGGCTACATTTTTTAGTCTTTTGAACCCCCAAACTCTGAGTTCGCACCTGCAAGCACACACACACTGGAATACACGCTTGCAATCTCTCACACACACACACACACACACACACACACACACACACACACGCATACACACTCTGGTATACACGCTTGCATTCTCTCTCTCACACACACACACACACACTGGTGTACACGCTTGCATTCTATCACACACACACATGCACGCACACACGCACTCTGGTGTACACGCTTACATTCTCTCTCACACACACACACACACACACACACACACACAGACACACACACTGGTGTACAGACATGCATTGGTGAATGTGTTTGAGAGGAGCTGGATTCTCAGCTCATGTAAGCTGGAGGGCCCTACGGGCGGCGTTGTGAGACGTTGTGGGACATTGTGAGACGTTGTGAGACATTGTGGGACGTTGTGAGACGTTGTGGGACGTTGTGAGACGTTGTGAGACATTGTGGGACGTTGTGAGATGTTGTGAGACGTTGTGGGACGTTGTGGGACGTTGTGAGACGTTGTGGGACGTTGTGAGACGTTGTGGGACGTTGTGGGACATTGTGAGACATTGTGAGATGTTGTGGGACGATACTAACCCTGATCCTGACCCTCAGGTCTCAGCACATCAGCCTTGTCCAGTCACTACAGACAGCTGTTCCTAACAGACAGTAAGATCACCTGGGCTGAGGCACAGACCTACTGCAGAGAGAATTACACTGACCTGATCACAGTGTACAACGAGGTGGAACAAATCCAGATTGAGAAGGTCATAGAAAAAATAAAAATGAAAATACCTGACCTGTATGGCATTTATTTAGGCCTGAGACGCCGTCAGGGCGATACTAAATGGTCCAACGGAGATATCGTTCATTACGATAATCATTCCCACGGCACTAATGGAACAAAACCGTACTGCCACTCCATGTCGGCAAGCGGGCGATGGGAGAACGTGAGCTGCACAGAGAGGAAATCTTTCATGTGTTACGACGAAGGTGAGGAAGGTTTCACTCTCACATGGTTAGCTACGGCGATTCCACTCTGGTGATTTGTTGTGCATTCAGCAGCAATGTTGCCAATCTCAAGGCCCCAAAAATCCCCCTGAAATATGTCTGTGCACCCAGGGTTAAGGTGGCTAAAGCAATGACCAACAAAGTCGGATTCGCCAAATCTGATCAAACATCTTGAATGAAAACTCGAGCAATTCATGTAACTACGGCTGATTACTTTCAATACTGTTTCATTTTAAACAAAAATATATATATGTATATGTTCTTCTAGGATGTCAATTTCATGATGTGTGTACACGCATTTGGGTGCCTGTTTGCGTGTGTGTTCGTGTGCGTGTGTGTGTGTAATGTGAGTGTGTGCGTGTGTAATGTATGTGTGTGTAATGTGAGAGTGTGTGTGTGTAATGTGAGTGTGTGTGTGTAATGTGTGTAATCTGTGTCTGTAGGTAGCCCTCTCAGTTACACCCTGATAAAGCAGGAGAGCTCGTGGTGTGATGCTCAGCAGTACTGCAGGGTGCACCACACTGACCTGGTCAGCATCAACAGCAGCACCCAGAACACAGACGTGCGGGATTTGGGGCTCAGTGGCGCCTCCTTCTGGATCGGCCTGATGAGCGCAGACAGGGAGTGGTCTGACGGGGGCTGCTCCCCCTACAGATATTTTTTTTACAACCCTGCACCTGACTGTGTGAAAATAAGTCCTAGAAGAGACGAAGGCTGGAAGGGAGAGAATTGTAATTTATCAAACTATGGTCTCTGTTACAAAGGTAAGGAGGTGTGTGAGTGTGTGTGAGTGTGTGTGTGTGAGTGTGTGTGTGTGTGAGTGTGAGTGAGTGTGTGTGAGTGAGTGTGTCTGTGAGTGTGTGCGTGCGTGTGTGTGTGTGTGTGAGTGTATGTGTGTGTAAGTGATTGTGAGTGTGTGTGCGCGTGTGTGAGTGTATGTGTGTGTGTGTACGTGTGAGTGTGAGTGAGTGTGTGTATGTGTGTGTGTAAGTGAGTGTGTGTGTGTGAGTGTGTGTGTGTGTACGTGTGAGTGTGAGTGAGTGTGTGTTTGTGTGTGTGTAAGTGAGTGTGAGTGTGTGTGTGAGTGTGTGTGTGTGTGAGTGAGTGGGTGTGTGTGGGAGTGAGTGTATGTGTCTGTGAGTGTGTGTGTGTGCGAGCGAGTGTGTGTGCGTGCGTGTGTATGTGTGAGTGTGCGAGTGTGTGTGTGTGTGTGAGTGTGTGTGTGCGAGTGTGTGTGTGTGTGTGTGTGAGTGTGTGTGTGCGAGTGTGTGTGTGTGTGTGTGTGAGTGTGTGAGTGTGTGTGTGTGTGTGTGTGTGTGCGAGTGTGTGTGTGTGAGTGTGTGTGTGTGTGTGTGTGTGTGTGTGTGTGCGAGTGTGTGTGTGTGAGTGTGTGTGTGTGTGTGTGTGTGTGTGTCAGTGTGTGTGTGTGAGTGTGCGTTTGCGAGTGTGTGTGCGTGTGAGAGTGTGTGTGTGTGTGTGTGTGTGAGTGTGTGTGTGTGTGTGTGTGTGTGTGAGAGAGTGTGTGTGTCAGTGTGTGCGCATGGGAGGGTGCCCATTGATGAATGAACGTGAGAGTGACACATGGCTCTGTACCGTGTGTCTGCTCACTCGCTCTCACTGTAAAAATGCGCGTGGCAGGGCATACGTGTCTGCAGGCACACTGCAATGTCGGGGCGGCACGGATGGCGCAGTGGGTAGCACTGCCGCCTCACAGCAAGGAGGTCCTGGGTTCGAATCCCCGTCGGCCGGGGCCTCTCTGTGTGGAGTTTGCATGTTCTCCCTGTGTCTGCGTGGGTTTCCTCCGGGTACTCCGGTTTCCTCCCACAGTCCAAAGACATGCAGGTTAGGCTGATTGGAGAGTTTAAATTGCCCGTGGGTATGAGTGTGAGTGTGTGTGTGAGTGTGTGTATGAGTGTGAGTGTGAGTGTGTGTATGAGTGTGTGAGTGAATGGTGTGCGTGTGAGTGTGTGTGTGTGTGAGAGTGTGTGTATGAGTGTGTGAGTGTGTGAGAGTGTGTGTGAGTGTGTGAGAGTGTGTGTGAGTGTGTGTATGAGTGTGTGTGTGTGTCTGAGTGTGTGTGTGTGTGTGAGAGTGTGTGAGTGAGTGTGTGTGAGAGTGTGTGAGTGAGTGTGTGTGTGCGTGTGTGTGCGTGCGTGCGTGCGTGCGTGCGTGCGTGCGTGCGTGCGTGTGTGTGCGTGCGTGCGCGCGCGTGCGCGCGCGTGTGCGCGTGTGTGCGCGTGTGTGTGCGTGTGCGCGTGTGTGCGCGTGTGTGCGTGTGTGCGTGTGTGCGTGTGTGTGCGTGTGTGCGTGTGTGTGCGTGTGTGCGTGTGTGCGTGCGTGTGTGTGTGTGTGTATGAGTGTATGAGTGTGTGAGTGAATGGTGTGCGTGCCCCGCGATGTTCAGGCCTTTCGCCCAATGTATGGTGGGATACACTGTTCAGGATAAGCGGGTTATGATTATGTATGGATGGATGGATGGATGGATGGACGGATGGATGGACAATGCAATGTCCTACCTGTGGAAAACAGGAAAAGCCACAGAGATGAGAACCACAACGCGCCGTGTGCTCCAGTCTTTACCCGCCTCCCGCACCGTCACTGTGTCTGGCCCGCAGATCACATCCAAGTGGTGAAGGAGCTCAAGACCTGGGAGGGCGCTCTGGACCACTGCGACAGGGAGTACGGGGGTCTGCTGCGTGTCGAGTCCCTCCAGGACCAGCGCATTGTGGAGGCGGCGCTGAAGAGGAGCAACGTGTCGGGGCCCGTGTGGCTGGGCCTGAGGCAGAGCCGTCTCTTTGGGTTCTGGATCTGGCCCAACGGGGCCAACGTGGAGTGGAGCAACTGGGAGGGAGGGAGCCAACCGGACAAGGCCCTGTCCCACAACTGCGGCGCCATGGCAACCAGCGGCCCGGGGAAGTTCAAGTGGAGCGACCGGGACTGCCTCTCCAAAAGCTACTTCCTGTGTGAGGGGCAGTAACCTTAAAACTGCCTTCGCACCGTCTCCAATCCCCTCATCTGACAGTCGAAAAGCGCCCTCTAGTGGCATGCTTTTAATGATTCGCAGAGAGCGCTGTATCGAGTCGCAAGCATGTAGCCTTCCACGTTTTCTTATAAAAAAATGTTTACTTAGCTAAGCTACTTGAAATGGCACAACGCATTAATTTGTTTGCACTGCGAAATGTGTCAGCTAGCTAGCTACTACGCTATCTAAATATATATTTACACCTGCAAAGGAAAATGGGTTAATTATTCTTGGAATATGTCAGCTATTTATTAGCATGCTATGCAGAACGACCTAAGCCAGCTATTTTTATCTAGAGATGACCAGCAAACCTTTGGAGGGAAAGTACAAATAATAATTTTCCTTTTTGCTACCTATAGCGTGCCTTGCATAGTAAGTCTGGGTGGTGGGGTGACATGCTGTTTGGTTAATGACAAATTTTATTCAGCAATAGAAGGACATTGGGGGCCGAGTTAGCCGGCTAACAATAGCTCGCTAGCTAAAGGTGATGATGATGATCGTGTTGAATAATAAACACTGTGTCAAGCTAACGTTTGCTTTTATGTCATCTTTGTTACCGAGTTATATGTCTTTTAATAATATCATCACTAGCTAGCCTCCTGCTGCTAGGATGCTCGGAACGGTCTCTCCATGCATTCCTGTCTCTGTCTCTCCATCACACTCTCCCCCTCTTCCTCTGTCTCTCTCCATCACACTCTCCCCCTCTTCCTGTCTCTCTCTCTCCATCACACTCTCCCCCTCTTCCTCTGTCTCTCTCCATCACACTCTCCCCCTCTTCCTGTCTCTCTCTCTCCATCACACTCTCCCCCTCTTCTTCTGTCTCTCTCCATCACACTCTCCCCCTCTTCCTGTCTCTCTCTCTCCATCACACTCTCCCCCTCTTCCTCTGTCTCTCTCCATCACACTCTCCCCCTCTTCCTGTCTCTCTCTCTCCATCACACTCTCCCCCTCTTCCTCTGTCTCTCTCCATCACACTCTCCCCCTCTTCCTCTGTCTCTCTCCATCATACTCTCCCCCTCTTCCTGTCTCTCTCCATCACACTCTCCCCCTCTTCCTGTCTCTGTCTCTCCATCACACTCTCCCCCTCTTCCTCTGTCTCTCTCCATCACACTCTCCCCCTCTTCCTGTCTCTCTCTCTCCATCACACTCTCCCCCTCTTCCTCTGTCTCTCTCCATCACACTCTCCCCCTCTTCCTGTCTCTCTCTCTCCATCATACTCTCCCCCTCTTCCTGTCTCTCTCTCTCCATCACACTCTCCCCCTCTTCCTCTGTCTCTCTCCATCACACTCTCCCCCTCTTCCTCTGTTTCTCTCTCCATCACACTCTCCCCCTCTTCCTCTGTCTGTCTCTCTCCATCACACTCTCCCCCTCTTCCTCTGTCTCTCTCTCTCCATCACACACCCCTGTCGGGGTTAGCTTGGCCGTGGAGTAGGTGAAAAACTTCCATGGCAGCCGAAGCCTCGGCCGGACACGAAATCTCTGCGTCGTCCCGGGTCAGAACCCCCAGCACCGTTGGTTCACGTCGTTCCGTGGGAAAGTAACGACTTGCGAGCCAACAACGATGTTTTGTCAGTGGGAAGGCAGGTTCAGGGTCTAGGGGCACTCTGTCAGAGACAGTGGGAAGGCAGGTTAAGGGTCTACTGGCACTCTGTCAGAGACAGTGGGAAGGCAGGTTCAGGGTCTAGTGGCACTCTGTCAGAGACAGTGGGAAGGCAGGTTAAGGGTCTACTGGCACTCTGTCAGAGACAGTGGGAAGGCAGGTTCAGGGTCTAGGGGCACTCTGTCAGAGACAGTGGGAAGGCAGGTTAAGGGTCTACTGGCACTCTGTCAGAGACAGTGGGAAGGCAGGTTCAGGGTCCAGGGGCACTCTGTCAGAGACAGTGGGAAGGCAGGTTAAGGGTCTAGGGGCACTCTGTCAGAGACAGTGGGAAGGCAGGTTCAGGGTCCAGGGGCACTCTGTCAGAGACAGTGGGAAGGCAGGTTAAGGGTCTAGGGGCACTCTGTCAGAGACAGTGGGAAGGCAGGTTAAGGGTCTAGGGGCACTCTGTCAGAGATAGTGGGAAGGCAGGTTAAGGGTCTAGGGGCACTCTGTCAGAGACAGTGGGAAGGCAGGTTAAGGGTCTAGGGGCACTCTGTCAGAGATAGTGGGAAGGCAGGTTAAGGGTAAAGGCTCTCATCTCACTCCCTCTGTCTAGCCTAGCTATCCTACATCCATACAGCACACAGTGATCTACCCTCGATCCATAACTAGTTGGCGATGTCCAAACCCAGATTTTCAATGTGGTCTCAAGACTTATAGATCCCACTGTATATCTCTCTCTCTATATATATATAAACCGATTTAAGGACTATAAACACGGGCAGATGGTGAGTCTTTTTCAATGATAGGAAGGGGTTTGCAATGGTCTTGAAACAATGTTTTAACATCTTCCGATTGTACTTTTAAAAAGACTATCTTCTCAAAATTCTGTGAAGGAAAGATACTACCTGCTTCAAAACTAATGAATATGAATGTGATTTTTAACAACAAAAAAATGATCAAGTAAATTCCAGTACAACTGTATCTCAATCAATAAATGTCCTGACAGTGAGATATATAGAACATGTTCTTTGAGGTCATTAGAGAATCAATAAATTCTCACTTAGTCTGTTAAACTGAATGTCATTGGACTGTTCTCCACAAAAGGTCACACAAATAATCTCACAGCTGCACATATGCACTATGTTGGGAGCGGAAGAATCAGTTGGCCATTCGTGAATTCGGTTTATTACAGTATTTGGTATTGTCTCATCACATATCCTTGGCTTTCAATAGCGCCGGTCTACACGACTTTGAATTGGCCAAAAGTCACAGGCCGCGTCTCGCATGGCAGACTTGTGCACTAGTCAGCGCGTTAATCGTGCGCGGAGGTTAGCGGCCATGTGATCAAGTGCGTGCCAAACTCACGCACAAAAACCGGCAAGCGCACACCAGAAGTTCTCATCACCAAGTTCTCCTTTCTCACCAGCCATCTATGCTGCAATTGCCGCACCGACAATTATATATAATTATTATAATTGTATAATTATTTCACTATACTTGGCGCTATTAGTTGCTATTGCTACTTCTTGGTCAGTTTGTCTGATTATTCTACAAGGGGTCAGGTTTTTATCCACGTGATCACTCAAGCGCGTCGACCTGTACTTGCCCTCTAGGGCTTCCACCGCACGTGCCACTGGCTCTGATTTGCACTTAGTAGCACGTCGCTCTGCGTAAGAGCGTCTGCCAAATGACTGGAATGGAATGTAATGTAATGTAATGTAATGTAACGGCAAATGTTTGTGAATCAGGCCCAACGAGTGACGCTTCAGCTCAGATCCCTCAGCTCTTCTTATTCAATGGGATATTCCACATTGTCATAAAACGGCACTTTGTGACGCGCTTCTCCCAAATACACAACACCAGCTAAATGCGCGCCGCGTTTCCAGATGAGCATGTCAGATCATCCCGGCGGCATCACCCGCAAGCGTTCGGGATGCTTAACTTCAAAACGTTAAAGTAAATTTGGATCAAAGTAAGACGATGGCTACTGTAAGTGTGCTTGTGAATCGGCACCCATGCGAACGGTGGTTTCGGAAAGAGACCCCCATGTTCATTGACCTTTAGAAGCGGATAAAGCAGGGAACCGTCAGATATGCGCGCGCACACACACACACACACACACACACACACACACACACACACTTACTTTCAAAAGAAACTCAGCAGTGGGCTTTCACTCACTCGTGTCTCGTAATGCTGGGTTTTCCAGGTCCTTTGTTGCAGTGTGTCTGAAGACGACTGTCATCTTCTGAAAATCAGTTGGGCTTTAATCGCAATCGAAACACTTTCGGGGGCATTCAGTGCAAATCTCGAGAATACAAGAAACAATCGGTGGCTAACTGGTGGTCCAAGTGGAAAGCGTGTTACTACAAAAACGGATACTTTCGAATCTAAATTTCCTAACGTGAGACTAGTTCCTTTGTACAGCTTCCTAGAATAACGTTACCACCGAATGGTCTGCCAGCGTTTAACTACGTGATCCTGTAGGTAGGGTATTAACCTTACAGTTGTGTATTTTTAACATTTTTAGAATACGTTACATTTTCAACACTCTATAACAGGTAACTTTTCAGTTTACCTTACTTGAAGATGAATGATTTAGCAATAAACGCGTTGCAGGAACGTTTAATCAAAAACTCGTCATCGAGCAAACAACTTTCCTCGCTAACGTTAGCTAGCTAACTTGTTAGCCAGTTTGCAAACTCGGCAAGTGATTATTAAAGCCCCCTTTGCCATAAACACAACGTTTATCGAACGAATACTGAACGTTTAAG
>NC_083778.1:21303422-21343422 GCF_963514075.1 Conger conger
ACACACTCATACCCACGGGCAATTTAGACTCTCCAATCAGCCTAACCTGCATGTCTTTGGACTGTGGGAGGAAACCCGGAGGAAACCCACGCAGACACGGGGAGAACATGCAAACTCCGCAGAGAGAGGCCCCGGCCGACGGGGATTGGAACCCAGGACCTCCTTGCTGTGAGGCGGGCAGGGCTTCAACGCAAGTCCATCCGCGTACATTGCGCTCCGTGAAAAGCGCGCCCTATAAAATAAGACCCCGTTTCGCAAACGACCCACTCGACCGGTCACACGTGATGGGGCGGCAAAAGCGCTGATGTCTGAATTTATGGATTATTACCGCGTTTCCCCCCGAGCCAGCGACACACATCGTTTGTATTTATATGTCGATGCTGGACTCCGAGATGTTTGTCACACAGGCCGTTTTTATTGCCTTTTTTTCCCCCCCTTATTCAGCCGGAACGCCGGCGTATCCATAACAGCGCTGACGGGGCGTCACTGGGAGCGCCATCGATCCGTCGGCCCCCCGGCGCCCGCCTCCACGCAGCCCACCGCTCCTCACACCTCGTCTGGTGGAGTTATTTTTTATTTTTTTTATTTTTTTTCCCCCGATCGATGCTTTGTTAGATGTTGCGTGCCGCGTTATTAAAAAGCAAATTCGACTGGCCCCGTTTCTTTCGCTGAGGGCGAGAGGGAGAAACGCTGGAAGGAAAACCAGCCCAGCGTGTGAGGGCATTAATGAGTGAACCGAACGCAGGGTGGGAGGGGCTGAGCGGTGGGGTTTCCCGGTTTGATTGAAGCGTTTCCACAGTGACCGAGAAGGGGCCTCCGCAGACCACGCTCACACACTCGCTGTAAAGACGCCAACGAGAGACGTGCAACAGACCTTATGGACGAACCCGATTCTACCTCTGAATGAGGATCGCAACGGCTATGCGGTAAGATGGGATCTGAAGTTGCTTGCGGGGGAACTTATCCCAACCGTCACCGGTGTAGATGGGTGACGGCTATTTAGCTCCAGAAAACGTTTCACCGGCAGCGAAGAGAGATGGATTTGATCTACGTCACTTAACCGGGAGAACGGCCACAGTAGATGGGGAGATCAGATCCAGGCCGTGAACCTGGGACAAACAGCCGTGTCTTGTGATCTTGCACGTGGCTTCTGCTCTGCCTCACCGCCTCACCGTCACCTCCAGAAAACACCTCCTCCTCCAGCGCAGTGTCCCTGCCGCTGCCCTGGGCCGGTGGGTTTCTGCAGGCCCTCACAGGAACATGGAGCTGGGCCTGCCAAAATAAAAACCTTCCCTGCCCGTATATCACGGACAGAGTGGAAATAAGTCCTCTACTGCTCCGTACTTCACATTGAAGCCAAGATGTAATCTTTCTATTGTCTGATGTTTACATTACATTACATTACATTAATGGCATTTGGCAGACGCTCTTATCCAGAGCGACTTACTGTTGATTAGACTAAGCAGGAGACAATCCTCCCCTGGAGCAATGCGGGGTTAAGGGCCTTGCTCAAGGGCCCAACGGCGGTGCGGATCTTATTGTGGCTACACCGGGATTAGAACCACCGACCTTGCGTGTCCCAGTCATGTACCCTACGCTACAGGTCGCCCCATTGTCACACTCTTAATTACATACACAAACCGTCAGAAACACAGTGCTGTTAGCCCTTTAGCGGAAAACAACAGTTCATTGTCAAAATTAAATAAACGAAAAAACCGAACGGTCTCATACCGGTCTTCCTAAGTCTCCCACAAAAGCGGTCAGCTCAGTAACCAACGGGCACGGACTTCCGTAAGGCACTCATCAAACGGGAACCTCCGCCTGGCAGGAAGGACAGCGGTCGACCGATTTGAACGATCCCGGAGCCGAGCAACTCACAACGCTGAACATTCAATTCAAAACATTCCTTTATTATAAATAAATCATTTGTAGAAAAATGAGCATGCGTCAACCCTTGCAATAACAGATTCACAATCCAGAGAAGACGGTCCAGAGAGCTGGCCCACGAGAGAGGAGCTCGTCTCGCTGTGCAGGCTGGACAAAGGTGGGACAGGAATGAAAAAATCTTCACGACCACAAAAATACTGACAGGAAGAATAACAACAAACATGGCTGACTCTGCAGTTTTTTTTTGTTTTTTTTTTCTCTGACACTCTGCCCTCCCCCAACACCCACCCATCCCCCCCCCCCCCCCAGCTTCCAAATGTTTCACGTCTGCCAGCTCGTACCGGCTACCGGACTCAGTTTTTTTTATTTATTGTTGTTGTTTGTTAGATGTGTAAAAAAGATTCCCTGTGGAACCGTGGCCTGGGAGAAGCGGCCTCAGGGCGGGATGCGCTGCCCTTGACCGGGCCTCTCTGCCGTTGGGCGTTGGCCGTTGGCGATGCCCGCTGGTCGTGGGGCGTTGGTCGCTGGCGATGCCCGCTGGTCGTGGGGCGTTGGTCGCTGGCGCGGAAAGGTAAAAGTTGCTCATGCAGCGCCCCCTGGTGGCCCTCTCTCCCAGCGCGCCTCAGTTGGCGTGATTGCTGTAGCTGATGTACGTCGTCTTGGCTGAGGAGGCTGCAGAGAGGAGAGCCGCGTTAGAGCACGTTAGAGCCTGGTCCCCCCCCCCCCCGCCTGGTACCCCCCCCTCACCGCCTGGTACCCCCCCCTCACCGCTTGGTACCCGCCCTCACCGCCTGGTACCCGCCCTCACCGCCTGGTCCCCCCCCTGCCTGGTACCCCCCCCCCCCCTCACCGCCTGGTACCCCCCCTCACCGCCTGGTACCCCCCCCCCTGCCTGGTACCCCCCCCCCCTGCCTGGTACCCCCCCTCACCGCCTGGTACCCCCCCTCACCGCCTGGTACCCCCCCTCACCACCTGGTACCCCCCCCCTGCCTGGTACCCCCCCCCCCCTGCCTGGTACCCCCCCTCACCGCCTGGTACCCCCCCTCACCACCTGGTACCCGCCCTCACCGCCTGGTCCCCCCGCCCCACCTGGTACCCCCCCTCACCGCCTGGAACCCCCCCCCCGCCGCCCAGCCCCCACCGCCCAGCCCCCCAGACCCCTTTCTCTCCTTGACCCGCCACTATATTTATCAGCAGAGAAAACCCCCGAAATGATCTTTTTTTTGTTTTCCTTGAAATTTGATGACAAAGTCATGAGTTGACAGGTTGTTTCTTCATTTTAAAAATTCAAGTGAGCTGCTTTATTTTAGGGGTTCAGTGAAGGTCATGTTTGAGACGAGGCGAGCATCCAGAATGTTCAGACTACACGGCGGTTAAAGGCCACAGAGCTGCAGACCAGCATATTCTCTTTTACGCTTCATTTTCCCCCACTTTTCATCACTATCTGCGGTCCCTGCTGGCAAATGTTGTATTTTGAAAGAAATAAACTCTTGCCTCCTGTCTAATCTTGGATGAACTTTTAACCCCAACAATTTCTTTTAAAATTCATGGCGATAGAGAAAATTTATTGCACAATAAATGCAAAACACAACTTGGAAAAACATTGGTGGAAACATATCAGACTTTTATCATTTGAAGAAAAAAAAAATCAAGTCAGTTGCAGCAAAAAAAAAACAAAAAAGAAATCTAAGAGAGCACAAGTCAGCAGAAATATAACGAGGACGTGAATTAAGATCGGCCGAAAAGTAAAGTTTTGAAAGCCCAAGTGCTGAAAGATAAAAATGCGCTTTGATGTCTGAAAGAAAGCAGCTGCATTTTGATACAAAAAGAAGATATTTCGCGTAATTACTGTGAACATTTATTTGTGCTGCAGTCCTGGTCGGGGTTTAGCAAGTAGCGGGGAATCGTAACGTATTCCGCCATCCTTCAAGCGAGAGTTTTAATCAATAGACTGGCCACTCGATTCCTGCTGACATGTCAAAGAGGGCCCACACTGTTCTCAAACGGTCATGTCCCCAGCTAACAACAGGTCTGGACAATAGCTACATCAGTGACTGCAGTAGACAGCAGCGTTGCATTGTGGGTATTGTAGGAGGTGTATATAGGGGTGTGTAAGGGATGTATATAGGGGGTGTATTAGGGGTATAGGAGTATAGGGGGTGTATATAGGGGAGTATATAGGGGGTGTATAAGGAGTGTATGAGTATAGAGGGTGTAGGTAGTGTATATAGGGGGTGTATAAGGGGTGTATATAGGGGGTGTATGAGTATAGAGGGTGTAGGTAGTGTATATAGGGGGTGTATAGGGGTATAGGAGTATAGGGGTGTATAAGGGGTGTATAGGGGGTGTATTAGGGGTATAGGAGTATAGGGGGTGTATATAGGGGGTGTATAGGGGTATAGCAGCGTGGGGGACACTCACGGTTGGTCTCCATGCTCTCGTACAGCTCGGTCTTGGCCTCCCCGTTGGGGCGGTCGCCGCCCTTGTGCGCGAGTTTTCCGGACATGGTGGCTGCCGTGACGATGGCCTTGAAGCTGCGCTTGCGTTTGGGCACGTTCTGCTCCGGGTGGAACAGGATGACGTACACCTTGGGCATGTAGAGCATGCCCAGGGACACCGACGCACTCAGGCTCAGCGACACCGTCAGGGTGGTGGTCTGGATGTACATCTGTGTGGGGAGCAGGTATTAAACATTAATCACCCGAGCGGAAGTGTTACTGCAGGTAAAGAAGGAAGATGCACACCCTACATTTAACAGGGGGCAAATATTTAAAATATTGCAACAAAGAAAGAAATGATCGCGATTAGGCCAACGTTTTGGCGAACTGACGAAGGCGCACTTCGGTCGTTCCCTTGGCACAATAATAATACTAACAGTTAGGAGCATACAGCTCAGTGGTTCAGTGTAAAAACACGTATTAACCACAAACTGGACCGTTACCAGCAGTGAGAGGGGTTGCCGGTTCGATCTTCTGCCTCTGTCAAAGTGTCCCTCAGCAAGACGCCTAAACCCCAACTGCTCCCGACAAGCTGGTTGGTGCATTTTACGGCAGCCTTTCATTACATTACATTTACATTATTGACATTTGTGCAGTTGACGAGACAAACGGGAGACGATCCTCCCCTGGAGCAGTGCAGAGTTAAGGGCCTTGCTCAAGGGCCCAACTGCTGTGCGGATCTTGATGTGGCCGCACCGGGGATCGAACCAGCGACCATGCGTGTCCCAGCCACGACGCTACAGGCCGCCCGTTCACTGCCGTGTGAGAGTGTGGGTGTGTGACTGTCAGGGCTTCGGCTGAAAAGCGCTCAATAAGCGCAGTCCATTGACCATTTAGTCCAATTACAGGAGAACAAACTCTGATATTTAACTCAATTTACCCAGCAGGCCCGAGCTAGCAGAGAAAGCTATGTCCTATCACACGCCTCCAAGTACCGCACCACCGGAGGCTGAAATACAGATAGATGTGACGAACAGTAATTATTATACTCCACCTCGAGCAAAAAAAACAGCAGCTCAGCAAAGCTCAGGACCGGTGCATCTGAGTGTGAGGAAGCCAGGGGAGATAATTATAGATTGTGCTTTCGCATTGAAAGCGATCCCGCTGTCCTGAGTAATAAGACCAAACGGAAACATCTCCGCCACCACAATCACCAGAAACACAGAACGGTCGTTTATTTTTCATGGCAAATTTACTTGTGGAACTCTGATGAAGGCCTAGTGCCGAAACGTCAGCACGTCTTGCCAATAAAGTGGTGACTCTTGTAAAGTAGCAGTGTTGCGCTTTTTCCTTACTTTTTCAAAAATGTACTTGTGGAAAAATTTTACCCTGCAGAGAAAATGATTTCAATGAGCAAAAAAAAAAAAAAAAAACGTCACAGAGAATTGTCTCCTGAAATATTTTATCTTACCGATTTTGAGAAGTGGCCACCGCACCAAGACTTCTCCTGGGAAGTGACAGACAAAGCTGCCCTGTCCTGCCATGGTAGTCTGCTGAAGCTGAGCAGCTCTGGGCTGGGTTAGGACTCAGGACAATGAATGAATGAATCAAATAAACCCCCATGCCCTGCATTCAGCTCCTCCACCACGCGTGTCATAGTGACATATTGTCGCCAAACGCATTACTCTATTTACCGTATAGCACCATAACTGAACAAACACCGATTGCAGATACATTTTCCTGTGAGGGAAAAAATAAATGACTTTGTATTTTTTTTTTACCGTTGACTTTACGTTGAAAACGGGTCTGAATGACCCAGACTGGAGCCACCTGCAGTGGTGCTAGAGAGAGCCGTCTCTCAGCGTGACCAGAGAACGAGCTTCAGAAACAGAGCCTGGGTCGGGGCCTGTGGGGTTGGGGCCTGTGGGGTCGGGCCCTGTGGGGTCGGGGTTGGGGCCTGTGGGGTCGGGGCCTGTGGGGTTGGGCCCTGTGGGGTTGGGCCCTGTGGGGTTGGGCCCTGTGGGGTTGGGCCCTGTGGGGTTGGGCCCTGTGGGGTCGGGGCCCTGTGGGGTCGGGGCCTGTGGGGTTGGGGTTGGGCCCTGTGGGGTCGGGGCCCTGTGGGGTCGGGGCCTGTGGGGTCGGGGCCCTGTGGGGTCGGGCCCTGTGGGGTTGGGCCCTGTGGGGTTGGGCCCTGTGGGGTCGGGGCCCTGTGGGGTCGGGGCCTGTGGGGTTGGGCCCTGTGGGGTCGGGGCCCTGTGGGGTCGGGGCCTGTGGGGTTGGGGCCTGTGGGGTCGGGGCCCTGTGGGGTCGGGGCCTGTGGGGTTGGGCCTGTGGGGTCGGGGCCCTGTGGGGTCGGGGCCTGTGGGGTCGGGGCCCTGTGGGGTTGGGCCCTGTGGGGTCGGGGCCTGTGGGGTTGGGGCCTGTGGGGTTGGGCCCTGTGGGGTCGGGGTCGGGGCCTGTGGGGTCGGGGCCCTGTGGGGTCGGGGCCTGTGGGGTTGGGCCCTGTGGGGTTGGGGCCTGTGGGGTCGGGGCCCTGTGGGGTCGGGGCCTGTGGGGTTGGGCCCTGTGGGGTCGGGGCCCTGTGGGGTCGGGGCCTGTGGGGTTGGGGCCTGTGGGGTCGGGGCCCTGTGGGGTCGGGGCCTGTGGGGTTGGGCCTGTGGGGTCGGGGCCCTGTGGGGTCGGGGCCTGTGGGGTCGGGGCCCTGTGGGGTTGGGCCCTGTGGGGTTGGGCCCTGTGGGGTCGGGGCCTGTGGGGTTGGGGCCTGTGGGGTTGGGCCCTGTGGGGTCGGGGTCGGGGCCTGTGGGGTCGGGGCCCTGTGGGGTCGGGGCCTGTGGGGTCGGGGCCTGTAGGGTCGGGGCCTGTGGGGGACAGACAAAGCTGCCCTGTCCTGCCATGGTAGTCTGCTGAAGCTGAGCAGCTCTGGGCTGGGTTAGGACTCAGGACAATGAATGAATGAATCAAATAAACCCCCATGCCCTGCATTCAGCTCCTCCACCACGCGTGTCATAGTGACATATTGTCGCCAAACGCATTACTCTATTTACCGTATAGCACCATAACTGAACAAACACCGATTGCAGATACATTTTCCTGTGAGGGAAAAAATAAATGACTTTGTATTTTTTTTTTACCGTTGACTTTACGTTGAAAACGGGTCTGAATGACCCAGACTGGAGCCACCTGCAGTGGTGCTAGAGAGAGCCGTCTCTCAGCGTGACCAGAGAACGAGCTTCAGAAACAGAGCCTGGGTCGGGGCCTGTGGGGTTGGGGCCTGTGGGGTCGGGCCCTGTGGGGTCGGGGTTGGGGCCTGTGGGGTCGGGGCCTGTGGGGTTGGGCCCTGTGGGGTTGGGCCCTGTGGGGTTGGGCCCTGTGGGGTTGGGCCCTGTGGGGTTGGGCCCTGTGGGGTCGGGGCCCTGTGGGGTCGGGGCCTGTGGGGTTGGGGTTGGGCCCTGTGGGGTCGGGGCCCTGTGGGGTCGGGGCCTGTGGGGTTGGGCCTGTGGGGTCGGGGCCCTGTGGGGTCGGGGCCTGTGGGGTCGGGGCCCTGTGGGGTTGGGCCCTGTGGGGTTGGGCCCTGTGGGGTCGGGGCCTGTGGGGTTGGGGCCTGTGGGGTTGGGCCCTGTGGGGTCGGGGTCGGGGCCTGTGGGGTTGGGCCCTGTGGGGTCGGGGTCGGGGCCTGTGGGGTCGGGGCCCTGTGGGGTCGGGGCCTGTGGGGTCGGGGCCTGTAGGGTCGGGGCCTGTGGGGTTGGGGCCTGTAGGGTCGGGGCCTGTGGGGTTGGGGCCTGTGGGGTTGGGCCCTGTGGGGTCGGGGTCGGGGCCTGTGGGGTTGGGCCCTGTGGGGTCGGGGTCGGGGCCTGTGGGGTTGGGCCCTGTGGGGTCGGGGTCGGGGCCTGTGGGGTCGGGGCCTGTGGGGTCGGGGCCCTGTGGGGTCGGGGCCTGTGGGGTCGGGGCCTGTGGGGTTGGGGCCTGTGGGGTTGGGCCCTGTGGGGTCGGGGCCCTGTGGGGTCGGGGCCTGTGGGGTTGGGCCCTGTGGGGTTGGGCCTGTGGGGTTGGGCCCTGTGGGGTCGGGGTCGGGGCCTGTGGGGTCGGGGCCTGTGGGGTCGGGGCCCTGTGGGGTCGGGGCCTGTGGGGTTGGGCCCTGTGGGGTTGGGGCCTGTGGGGTCGGGGCCTGTGGGGTCGGGGCCTGTGGGGTCGGGGCCTGTGGGGTCGGGGCCTGTAGGGTCGGGGCCTGTGGGGTCGGGGCCTGTGGGGTTGGGGCCTGTGGGGTTGGGGCCTGTGGGGTTGGGGCCTGTGGGGTTGGGGCCTGTGGGGTCGGGGCCTGTGGGGTCGGGGCCTGTGGGGTTGGGGCCTGTGGGGTTGGGGCCTGTGGGGTTGGGGCCTGTGGGGTCGGGGCCTGTGGGGTTGGGGCCTGTGGGGTCGGGGCCCTGTGGGGTCGGGCCCTGTGGGGTTGGGCCCTGTGGGGTTGGGCCCTGTGGGGTCGGGGCCCTGTGGGGTCGGGCCCTGTGGGGTTGGGCCCTGTGGGGTTGGGCCCTGTGGGGTCGGGCCCTGTGGGGTTGGGCCCTGTGGGGTCGGGGCCTGTGGGGTTGGGGCCTGTGGGGTCGGGGCCTGTGGGGTTGGGGCCTGTGGGGTCGGGGTTGGGCCCTGTGGGGTCGGGGCCCTGTGGGGTCGGGGCCCTGTGGGGTTGGGCCCTGTGGGGTTGGGCCCTGTGGGGTCGGGCCCTGTGGGGTTGGGCCCTGTGGGGTCGGGGCCTGTGGGGTTGGGGCCTGTGGGGTTGGGCCCTGTGGGGTCGGGGCCCTGTGGGGTCGGGGCCTCTCAGGCCGGACTCACCCTCTCTGCGGACTGCGCGGTGCCGAAGAAGATGGGGATGAAGGCCAGCCAGACGATGCAGGTGGTGTACATGGTGAAGCCGATGGGCTTGGCCTCGTTGAAGGTCTCGGGCACGCCGCGCGTCTTGATGGCGTACACGGTGCACGTGACCATCAGCAGGATGCTGTAGCCCAGCGAGCAGATGAGTGACAGGTCGGAGATGTCGCACTTGAGCACGCCGCGCGCCGCGGCCGGGTCCTGGGACCGCTGCTCGCTGAAGTCCACCACGGGGTGGGGCGGGTCCAGCGCGAACCACACCAGCACGCCCAGCAGCTGCACGGAGATCAGGCTGGAGGTGATGGCCAGCTGCGAGGCGGGGCTGATGAAGCGGGGCGCGGCCACGGAGCGCTGGCCCTGCCGGAAGATGCGGTGGATGCGGTTGGTCTTGGTGAAGAGCGCGGCGTAGCTGAAGCACATGCCCAGGCCCAGGAGCACGCGGCGGAGGGAGCACACGGCCACGCCCGGGGCGGCGATCATGGGGAAGGTGGCGGCGTAGCACAGGAAGATGCCCGTCAGCAGCACGTAGCTCAGCTCGCGGCCCGAGGCGCGCACGATGGGCGTGTCGTTGTGCCGCACGAACGCCGCCACGGCCACCGAGGTGGCCAGGATGCCCAGCGCGGAGAGGAAGACGGGCAGGGCGGCCCAGGGCGAGTGCCACTGCAGCCGGACGATGGGGATGGGCTGGCAGCCGGTGCGGTTGGGCGAGGGCCGCTGCTCGTAGGGGCACAGCTCGCAGCTCTGCTCGCCCGCCTGGTAGTGGTAGCCCTCGCAGCGCTCGCAGTGCCAGCAGCAGGGCACGCCCTTCACCCGCTTCTTACGCTCCCCCGGTCCGCACGGCACGCTGCACACGGAGCCCGGGGCCCGGGGCCCCACGCCCGCCCAGCGCATGGCCCTCAGCTGTGTGTGCACATTATATTATACACACACACATTATTACACACACACACACACACACATTATTACACACACACACATTATTACTCTCACACACACACACACATTATTACACACACACACACACACACACACATTATATTATACACACACACACACACACACATTATATTATACACACACACACACACACACACATTATTATATACACACACACACACACACACACACACACATTATATTATACACACACACACATTATTATATATACACACACACACACACATTATATTATACACACACACACACACACATTATTATATATACACACACACACACATTATATTATACACACACACACACATTATATTATACACACACACACACACACATTATATTATACACACACACACACACACATTATATTATACACACACACACACACACACATTATATTATACACACACACACACACACACATTATTACACACACACACATTATTATATATACACACACACACACACACACACACACACATTATTACACACACACACACACACACACACACACACAGACATTATATTATACACACACACACACACACACACACATTATTACCCACACACACACACATTATTACTCACACACACACACACACATATTATTACTCACACACACACATTATTACTCTCACACACACACACACACACACACGCACACATATTATTACTCACACACACACACACACACACACACACATTATAACACACACACACACACACATTATTACACACACACACACATTATTATACACACATTATTATACACACACACACATTATTATACACACACACACGCACACGCATACACACACATTATTATATATACACACACACATTATTATCAACACACACATTATCAACACAGACCCCTACACACACACACACACACACACACACACATTATTATCAACACACACACGTACATGAATGACAACTCTGCAAAAGGAAACATGCTGGAGGGAAGATAATCTATTCAATGTGAAGTTCTGCACATTCTCTCCAAAGCAAATTCAATGTGTGTATGACATTTATTTAGAGTGCTAGCGCTTGGCTTTTGGTCAACGATGAAGGAAAATGTGTGGAACTTCTTCTTTTTGAACGTATGCAAAGATGCAAAAACAAAAAAAACGAAAACGAGCATCGATGATTAAGCCTCGTCTGAATTGTTTGTGAACATTTTTCAGCGGAGTGCCGTGGTTTCGCCGTTGTGTGGGTAAAACGGTGTCATGCAGATGTCACATTACTCTCCGTTATTCTCCGCCGTTAAGCGACAGCGCGGTTTGAATTATTTAAAAATGCAATAACAGCGGCGCCGAGAAACAAACAGTAAAAGACAGCCCGTCTCCCCGAAAAGGCGCTTGGCGGCAGCGGGGAAACGACACGCGGCACTGCTTACAGGAACACAGGCTCCGTGATCCTGCAAAATGGAGGACGTTCTCGTTAGCGTTCTGGTTCCCTCGGCTCTCAGCGTTGGACCCAAACAGGAGACGTTATCATGGCAAGCATTCGTGGAACCTACTCCACTGCGTGTTCAATATTTAGAGCCGTTGTGTTGAATAGCACCGTGCGGGACTACTTTCCCTGCGTCTGTCAGGTTGGCATTGAAATGCAAAGGTCGTTCGTATACAGTACAGATACGTTAGCACTGTTCTCTCCCCGACTCTGCAGGGCATTCATCTCTGCGGTGAAAATAATGTCATTTTGTGTCGGCAGATGAAGTCAGTTGCGTATTAATTCAGTAATTGCTGACGATGTCTCTAAATGGGGGTGGGATTTGTTATGGAATGAAAAATCGCAAAATTACCATGTGTGCAACATGACAATGAGAAACATCCCCCAGCAGAAAAGGGCAAAGTCATTCGTTTAAATTAAAGCGCTAAATTATATCATAAAAAACGAATTCACACGCAGGACATGTTGTGAACGCATAATGAAGGTACAGCCATGGTCAACAGAAGTTTGTGGAGACACAAGCTTACACAGGACTTGTTATGTGGGGACACACGCTCACAGGACTTGTGATGAACACACACGCTTTCTCTCACGTTTAAGTGCAGCTGGTTGGTCCAGCGGCCGATGGCCTTGTACTCCGGTGCTGACCCGTTTCTGATCTGGTACTGGAAGATGTCATACCGGCCCGGGGCGTCGCCGTTCTCGTTGAACACCACGGGCGTCCCGGCACTTCCTGTGAAACAGGAAACACGGAGGTGTTGTGACCAAGGTGCCGCGTGGCCGGGATGGTTTGGGGTTGTGGGGTAACAGGGGCTGTTGCTGGGGTAACAGGGGCTGTTGCTGGGGTAACAGGGGCTGTTGTTGGGGTAACAGGGGCTGTTGTTGGGGTAACAGGGGCTGTTGCTGGGGTAACAGGGGCTGTTGCTGGGGTGACAGGGGTTGTTGTTGGGGTAACAGGGCTTGTTGTTGGGGTAACAGGGGCTGTTGTTGGGGTAACAGGGGCTGTTGCTGGGGTGACAGGGGCTGTTGCTGGGGTGACAGGGGCTGTTGCTGGGGTGACAGGGGCTGTTGCTGGGGTGACAGGGGTTGTTGTTGGGGTAACAGGGGCTGTTGCTGGGGTAACAGGGGCTGTTGCTGGGGTGACAGGGGTTGTTGTTGGGGTAACAGGGGTTGTTGTTGGGGTAACAGGGGCTGTTGTTGGGGTAACGGGGGCAGTTGTTGCTCCTCAGAATGCAGCAGGGCTTCAGTCACGCTCATTCCCGCTGATGCAGCACTCTGGAGGAGCCTGGGGCCCCGTCTCTGCTCGTTTGAACAGTCGCCCCAGAGCGCAGGGAAGGAGCCGGCCCCCACAGGGCCCCGGGGCCCCAGGGCTCCACCCCCCGCTGCCCTCCAGAGGTCAGGAGACAGGATCTATAGGTCCCGGGTTTGATCTGCCCGAGTGTTTGAACCCTCGCCCCAAAGATCCCAAAGATCCCAAAGACAGATGCATTCCCAGTCAGCTGAGGGTGAAGGCCCCCCCGTAGCCGAGGGCAACAATATTACTCTGAATTTAGTGGGGCAGTGTCACCAGGGTGTTGCCACGGTAACCTGTGACGAGCCTTCGCTTTACCACACTAGCGAGCTGCACCCGCGACACATACTGAACACTGATCCTGAACGCTGATCCTGAACGCTGATCCTGGACGCTGATCCTGAACGCTGATCCTGAGCGCTGATACTGAACACTGATCCTGAACACTGATACTGAACACTGATCCGGAACACTGATACTGAGCACTGATACTGAACACTGATCCTGAACCCTGATCCTGAACACTGGTCCTGAACACTGGTCCTGAACACTGATCCTGAACACTGATACTGAACCCTGATACTGAGCACTGATCCTGAACCCTGATCCTGAACCCTGATACTGAACCCTGATCCTGAACCCTGATCCTGAACCCTGATACTGAACACTGATCCTGAACCCTGATACTGAACCCTGATACTGAACACTGATCCTGAACCCTGATCCTGAACACTGATACTGAACCCTGATCCTGAACCCTGATACTGAACCCTGATCCTGAACACTGATCCTGAACACTGGTCCTGAACCCTGATCCTGAACACTGATCCTGAACCCTGATACTGAACCCTGATACTGAACCCTGATCCTGAACACTGATCCTGAACCCTGATCCTGAACACTGATCCTGAACCCTGATCCTGAACCCTGATACTGAACCCTGATCCTGAACACTGATCCTGAACACTGGTCCTGAACCCTGATCCTGAACCCTGATACTGAACACTGATCCTGAGCACTGATCCTGAACACTGATCCTGAGCACTGATCCTGAACACTGGTCCTGAACACTGATCCTGAGCTTCCTTTGTGCCGAGCGTGGCGAACACACACAGCTGTGAGCACGGCTGCCAGAAACACGGTGTCCTCACGAAAACTCTGAAATACTTAAAACTGTTTTTTATAATTGAGGCTATATTTAAGCCCATTACTGCTTATGGGCTGGCTCATGCTATATTTAGACTATATTTAGACTATTTAGACAGACTTCGCTGTCTTGTTTAGCCAGCTTTTATGATTTTGATGTTTGTTGTTACAAAATGGAACAGGTGGCATGTGCTATGACTGTGTTAATGTAAAAAAAGGTCAAGTGCATTTTAGGCGATATAAGAATAAAAAGAAATGTGCAACATCAGAAGAAACCGTTTAAGGATGACACTGAAGTGATATAACAGTGAGCGCTAACCTCCAGCTGAGAAGAGAGGCAGTGACACACCTGAACCATCAAACACACATCATTAAAGAGCTGAATTCATTTAGCACATTAACCAGTAATCTCTGCTTGACGTTCCCTGAATATGAAAAAAAAAAAAATCTGTTTCCTTTACAGCTGATCCAATACACCCTGACAAAAGAGTGTGATTTCATAATGTGGCCTTTTTTTTCTTTTTCTTTTTTACATGGCATGAGGTTTTTAGCTCTGAGGGAAAATGAAAAGATTGAGAGAATAGAGGCCTTGACATGAACGTCACACGGTGAACTCAATCACACCTCCTGCGTCAGGGCCACTCAGCAGCTCTGCTGTCATAAAGACCGTCTCTGCGCTCCAGCATCGGTTTGTTGTGTGACTTGAGCAGCTCGCCTGCTTTGAATGTGGCCAGCGGTGACCAGAGTGTGTGTGTGTGTGTGTGCGTGTGTAAATGTGTGTGTATGTGTATGTGTGTCTGTGTGTGTATGTATGTGTGTATGTGTGTCTGTATGCGTGTGTGTGTGTGTGTATGTGTGTGTAGGTATGTATGTGTGTGTGTATGTGTGTGTATGCGTGTGTATGTGTGTGTATGTATGTGTGTGAGTGTGTCTGTATGCGTGTGTGTGTGTATGTGTGTGTGTGTGTGTAGGTATGTATGTGTGTGTGTATGTGTGTGTATGCGTATGTGTATGCGTATGTGTGTGTGTATGTGTGTGTATGCGTATGTGTATGCGTGTGAGTGTGTCTGTATGCGTGTGTGTGTGTGTGTATGTGAGTAAATGTATGTGTATGTGTGTCTGTGAGTGTGTGTCTGTATGTGTGTGTATGTATGTATGTGTATGTATGTCTGTGTGTGAGTGTGTGTATGTGTGTCTGTGTGCGTGTGTGTGTGTGTATGTGTGTGTATGTATGTATGTGTGTGTGTGTGTGTGTGTGCATGCATGTGTGTGTGCGTGTGTGTGTGTGTGTATGCGTGTATGTGTGTGAGTGTGTGTATGTGTGTCTGTGTGCGTGTGTGTGTGTGTATGTGTGTGTATGTATGTGTGTGTGTATGTATGTATGTATGTATGTGTGTGTGTGTATGTGTGTCTGTATGCGTGTATGTGTGTGTATGCGTGTATATGTGTGTGTATGTGTGTCTGTATGCGTGTGTGCGTGTGTGTGTGTGTGTATGCGTGTATGTGTGTGTATGTATGTATGTATGTGTGTGTGTATGTATGTGTGTGTGAGTGTATGTGGAGCAGAGTGGTGCAGCTGTGCACCTGCCCAACACACAGGTAACACCCTCACCATGTTACCATGGTAATGCTGTAACGGCGCAGTGATGTCACTGCCTGGCAACACGCTCCCTGTTGCCTAGGTAACAGCGCTGGACCACAGAGGGCCGCTTCATTAACTTCATGAAACCATTCCGTTAAATCGCAAGTTTTTAATTTTTAATGCGCGGCATGGCACTCATGGGCAAAACAAAACAAAAAAAAGGCGAGAGGATTTAACGTCAAAGACTGAACGAAGGGGAACACTGGAGAGGGCCACAGAGAGAACTGGAGGGAAGGAGGCCGATTCAGCCAATCCTGCATTCATCCATATTTTAAACCAAAAGCCCAAATCTGGCCGAATTAAAATCTCATTAAATGTGTTTTGTACACAGTGCCCTTAAGAGCATAATGACTTGATTGCACACATTTTGGAGGCAGGGACAGTGTGTGCTTTCAGCCTCAAAGCGCTCTGCAATAACCAGGCGACCCTTTAAACTTCAGAAATTGAAAAAAAAAACTTTTTTTAAACAGTTCATTCTGAAAATACTCTCAACGAGACTGAAAATCCAATATGTTCAACAATTTGGAAAGATTAAAATAGTTCACACAGACTATTGTGTATACTTTCTTACATTGCTTAGTATGTGAACAGTCTTTATCCAACTATATACGTTATATACCACATACCAATGTGCCCAGAGGTTTGGATTACAAGTGCGCACACACTCACACACACTCACACACACACACACACACACACACACACACATACATAGAGGTGTATTTCCACTGCACCACTGCACCACCCTGTGTTTCTAATGGTGGAACACCGGCACACTCAGGAAAAGAAGCACGAAAACTGCCAAAAAAAGGAATATAAACTGGGGCGGTGCCAGAAGGTACGTAGTTGTACCCTTTGCCATTGGATTCATAATTAGGGCCCGACAGCTGTGCGGATCGTATCGTGGCTACACCGGGGGTTTGAACCACAAACCTGCCGGGTCCCAGCCACGCACCTGAGCCCCTTGCCTCCAGGCTGCCCCTGACTGAGGAGAAACGGCGGAGTCCCTCTCTGGACGATCCTCTCCTGGACATGAGCCCAGGCCCGACGTGGCAGAGACAGATGGCACGTCAAACACGGGACGGAAAAAGAACGGCGACAGACGGCAGTGTTCTGAGCGAGACCCGGCGGAGGGAAGCCAGCGTCCGTGGACACGAGCCGGCTGTCAGACACGCTACACGCTACACGCTACGTGCTACACGCTACGTGCTACACACTACACCCTACGTGCTACACGCCCACAGCCTGCCCTAGCACTGTCAGAGCTCGCTACGCGCTACGCGCTACATGCTACATGCTATGCGCTACAAGCTACACACTACACACCCACAGCCTGCCCTAGCACTGTCAGAGCGCACTTCACACTACATGCCCTAGCACTTTCAGCTTAATCCAGCCATTCCTGCTCTCAGCACAGACACGATACACAACAGTCTGCTCACGCACACACACACGCACACACACACACACACACAGACAAACGCACACGCACACACACACACTCACACAGACACACACACACAGACACACGCACACACACACACACACACACACACACACACACACACACACACACACACACACGCGCACACACACACACACACACACACACACACACACACACACACAGACACACACACACACACACCCCGCTTGACTGCGGCTCCATGCTTCAACCGCTTCAGCTGTTGCTAAGCAACAGCCAGTAATTATGAAGCCAAACACCGAAAAACTCTTTTTTAATAATTACACTGACACGTTTGACTCCTGATACAAACACGGCCATTAACACAGTCGGGAGGAATCGCCGACTGTGAAAACCACGTACAAACACAGACACAGACAGGTTTTAACAGACACGTTTTAACACAGACACGTCTCAACACAGACACGTTTTAACACAGACACGTCTCAACAGACACGTTTTAACACAGATATGATTCATGATGATGTTCACTCTCCTGATGACGGCGGTTTGACCCTAACTGGGCGAATGGGATTCAAAGCAGGGCTGGTTGCTTCAGCACGTTGGGGTCACATGATGGTGTTGGGGTCACATAGGTGTGGTGAGTGTTCAGAATGAGAGCAGGGCAGGCTCTGTGCTCTGTGTGTGCTCTGTGCTCTGTGCTCTGTGTGTGCTCTGTGCTCTGTGTGTGCTCTGTGCTCTGTGTGTGCTCTGTGCTCTGTGCTCTGTGTGTGCTCTGTGCTCTGTGTGTGCTCTGTGCTCTGTGCTCTGTGTGTGCTCTGTGCTCTGTGTGTGCTCTGTGCTCTGTGTGTGCTCTGTGCTCTGTGTGTGCTCTGTGTGTGCTCTGTGTGTGCTCTGTGCTCTGTGTGTGCTCTGTGCTCTGTGTGTGCTCTGTGCTCTGTGTGTGCTCTGTGCTCTGTGCTTGCTCTGTGTGTGCTCTGTGCTCTGTGTGTGCTCTGTGCTCTGTGCTCTGTGCTTGCTGGCAGGTCAGTCCGCTGTGAGCGATATCCAGTAATCACACCTGCCAAAACCCCGCTCACTGAAGCGTGACCTGCTGTTCGTTTCAGATCTACCACACAACACGTCACACCGCTAACGGAGGGGAAACATCCGGATGGATGTCAGAACATGATTCCCCGGGGGGTCTTTAGGAGGATGTAACTAGCACAAGTAAAAGCACTTAAGATGCCTTCTCTCATCATTGTCTGAGTGTCCAGAACACGCAGCGTTTCTTCACGGTGCTACGGGACCACTCTAGGGGCAGCCTGTAGCCTCGTGGCTAAAGAGTAAGACTGGGACCCGGGCGGTTGGTGGTTCAAGCCCCGAGCGAATCCACAATAAGGTCAGTGCAGCTGTTGGGCCCTTGAGCGAGGCCCTTAACCCTGCGTTGCCTCAACTGTAAGTGGCGTTGGATGAAAGCGTCAGCTGAATAACTGTAATGTAATGTTAATGGCTTTTAGGTGACACTGACACACGTGCAGGAAGACAGGGGGCGGACGGAGGAACAGCTCTGTTTGCAGACTGACATCCCTCTCTGAGTGTCGTTCCCCCGGCCCCCTGTGTGAGCCGCAGCTTCTCAGACACACTGCCGAGGCACAGGCAACACCGGCAACGCGCGCCCAAATAAGGACACGCCGGGATCTCGGTCCTCGCCATTGGAGGGCGGAATGACGATCCGGCCAATCGCTTTGCGGCACTTTGTCCACTACGCTTGTACGAGCAACAATTCCACTTCAAGATGTGTTTTTTTTTTTCCCCCAGCGTGGCATATTGATGGATTGTTTGGGTTTGATCCACCATAATTATGTCAGCAAGCAGAGTGTCGCGTAGGTAAGAGTAGCCGGAGCATCGCGTATTCATCAAACGCACACACATTTAACATTTAACGCACAGCTGCAGAGATCTGGGGCCCAGGAGCCTGGCAGGATGTAGTCTGCTGGGACTCCTGATAAGAGTGGCCCAGTCAGAGCAGATAAACTACACAACCCCAGGGTCATGCTGCATGATGAATTACACTAATATACACGCTCACATCACACTAATACACACGCTCATATCACACTAATATACACGCTCATATCACACTAATATACACGCTCACATCACACTAATATACACGCTCATATCACACTAATATACACGCTCACATCACACTAATATACACGCTCATATCACACTAATATACACACTCACATCACACTAATATACACGCTCATATCACACTAATACACACGCTCATATCACACTAATACACACGCTCACATCACACTAATATACACGCTCATATCACACTAATACACACGCTCACATCACACTAATATACACGCTCACATCACACTAATATACACGCTCATATCACACTAATATACACGCTCACATCACACTAATATACACGCTCACATCACACTAATATACACGCTCATATCACACTAATATACACGCTCATATCACACTAATATACACGCTCATATCACACTAATACACACGCTCATATCACACTAATATACACGCTCATATCACACTAATATCCACGCTCATATCACACTAATATACACGCTCATATCACACTAATATACACGCTCATATCACACTAATACACACGCTCATATCACACTAATATACACGCTCATATCACACTAATATACACGCTCACATCACACTAATACACACGCTCACATCACACTAATATACACGCTCATATCACACTAATATACACGCTCATATCACACTAATATACACGCTCATATCACACTAATATACACGCTCATATCACACGCTCATATCACACTAATACACACGCTCACATCACACTAATATACACACTCACATCACACTAATATACACGCTCACATCACACTAATATACACGCTCACATCACACTAATATACACGCTCATATCACACTAATATACACGCTCATATCACACTAATATACACGCCCATATCACACTAATATACACGCTCATATCACACTAATATACACGCTCATATCACACTAATATACACGCTCATATTACACTAATATACACTCTCATATCACACTAATATACACGCTCATATTACACTCTGAGTTCTGAGTTCTCACACAGGAAGCTGCACGTTCATTACATTACATTACATTATTGGCATTTGGCAGACGCTCTTATCCAGAGCGACGTACAGTTGATTAGACTAAGCAGGAGACAATCCTCCCCTGGAGCAATGCAGGGTTAAGGGCCTTTCTCAAGGGCCCAACGGCTGTGCGGATCTTATTGTGGCTACCCCGGGATTAGAACCACCGACCTTGCATGTCCCAGTCATTTACCTTAACCACTACACTACAGGCCGTTCAGCAGGAATAATTCGTTACTTAGCCGACACTTTTATCCAAAGCGATACATAGTTGATTAGACGAAGCGGGGGCCAATCCCCCCTGGAGCACTGCAGGGTTAAGGGCCTTGCTCAAGGGCCCAGCAGCTGTGTGGATCTTAACGTGGCTGCACCAGGGCTTGAACCAACAATCTTCTGGGTCCCAGTCATGCACCTTAGTGACTAGGCTACAGGCTGCATCATATATATACTCGCAGCATTGACAGTGTTCACAGGACTCACAGCATTGAAAGTGCTCACGGCGCTCGCAGCGTTGACAGTGTTCACAGGACTCACAGCATTGAAAGTGCTCACAGCGCTCGCAGCATTGACAGTGTTCACAGCGCTCGCAGCATTGACAGTGTTCACAGCGCTCGCAGCATTGACAGTGTTCACAGGGCTCGCAGCATTGACAGTGTTCACAGCGCTCGCAGCATTGACAGTGTTCACAGGGCTCGCAGCATTGACAGTGTTCACAGGGCTCGCAGCATTGACAGTGTTCACAGCGCTCGCAGCATTGACAGTGTTCACAGGGCTCGCAGCATTGACAGTGTTCACAGCGCTCGCAGCATTGACAGCGTTCACGGCGCTCGCAGCATTGACAGTGTTCACAGCGCTCGCAGCATTGACAGCGTTCACGGCGCTCGCAGCATTGACAGTGCTCACGGCGGTCTCTCACCGTTGAAGCTGACCGCGCGGATGTAGCGGAGCAGCTCCTTGCCGTCGATGCCGCTCATGCGGGCGCAGAGGCCGGGCACGCCCCCACACAGGTCCCGGTGCATGCGGTGCAGGGCGTGGGCCATGGCGTACACCGCGTCCATCACAAACTGCACCTTCCCCTCCTGCTCGTAGCTGGAGTCCCGGCCCACCTTCTCCAGCCCTGCAGAGAGAGAGCACACACACCTCAGCACATGCACGCACACACACACACACACACACACACACACACACACACCTCAGCGCACGCACACATGCACACACACACACACACACACACACACACACACACACACCTCAGCGCACACACGCACGCACACACACACCTCAACGCACACACACACACACACACACACACACACACACCTCAGCGCACGCACGCACACACACACACCTCAGCGCACGCACACACTCACATGCACCTCAGCACAAATACACACACACACACTCTCACACACACACACTCTCACACACACACACACACATGCACACACACACACCTCAGCGCACGCATGCACACACACACACACACACACACACCTCAGCGCACGCACGCACACACACACACACACACACACACACACACCTCAGCACACACACACACACACACACACACACCTCAGCGCACGCACACACTCACATGCACCTCAGCACACATACACACACACACACACTCTCACACACACACACACACACACACACTTCAGCACACACACACACACACACACACACTTCAGCACAAACACACACCTCAACACACACACACACACACACACCTCAGCACACACACACACACACTTCAGCACACACACACACAGCACTATATGGCACTCTTGGGACTGAAAGGGTTAACTCAACATTACAGTGTTGATGTCACAATCTCTACCGCGGTGAACAAATGTATCAAGGTTATATTTGTGCTTACCTTTTTAAAACAATCCCAGGTAAGCAGCAAATCAGCTCGCTAGCATTCTTCGACCATTTGTATTAAAACGGCGTTGGGGGGCAAACGTTCATTTAAAATCGTTCAACATCATTAGTCTGCCGCAGACATAGCTCACCGTCCTGAACGCGCGTCTGAACTCGACGGGATCCGAGAACACTGACTTCTCAACCGAAAAAAAACAAAAAAAACATTCCACATAAACCCCCCTCTTCAAAGGGCTGAGAAGGAAGGATGAAGACACATTAACACTGGCAGTAATGAGCGTAAAGACATCAGCGCCGGAGCGGGTCTGTGAAAGAGACCGGCCTCCATGGGCTGCAGTGATCCCATCGGCATCACAAACACACAAATCATTACAGAGACCGCGATTTAAAATAACAGCGCGTACTAATGCAATCCTGCTACCTCTCGCAGAAATAAACCGCAATATGGTGTTTATTGAAAATAGGAGGAGGGTTTTAAAAAAACAAAAACAAAAAAAAAAACAACATTTTATTTAAAATGAACAGCAGCATATTTAAAAAAACATTGACTCTTGAATAACAGTCGCCATAGAAACTAGAGCGTTATCTTTTCCAATCCGTTCCTTTACAACCGACACTTGGCTGTGTGTGTCTGTGTGTGTGCGTGTGTGTGTGTGTGTGTGTGTGTGAGTGCGTGCAAGCAAGCAACAGAAAGAGAGACAGGGGGAGAGGGGGAGAGGGGAGAGAGAAAGAGTGAGATACAGGATGAATTATTTCCTGGTTCGGTCCCCCCTCCCCAGACAAACTTTTTGACGTCTCATGGCAGGCGACGGTAACCTTAATTTTATTTTCTCAGCTATTCCGTTTTTCGCACATTTGCTCTGGGCCAAACACAGGAACACACAAGCAAAGGTGTAGCAAGGTGAGCTAACAAGTGCTACGGGCCTTCAATCAATGAACGTGTCAGGGGAGAATTAATAGGAACTGTGCGGATTCAATTCGGTGGGGTCTCACGGTGTCTGGGGCTGTGAAACAGAGCCCTGGCGGCCCCATCATCGCTCACTAATGAGCAGAGCAGAGGCTCATGGGACAGGACCCCGCCGGGGCGCGGCTCGAACGCCACAGACCTGGTCTCCGTCTGACCCGGGCATCCCGCCATCGGTCCAGTCCCAGCGCTGCTGCCTCACGCTTCAGCCGGCTGCTGCTCTGCTTTAACACACCGCTCTGCTTTGATGTGTCGCTCTGCTTTAACTCACCGCTCTGCTTTAACGCGCCGCTCTGCTTTAATGTGCTGCTCTGCTTTAATGTGCCGCTCTGCTTTAACTCACCGCTCTGCTTTAACGCGCTGCTCTGCTTTAATGTGCTGCTCTGCTTTAATGTGCCGCTCTGCTTTAACACACCGCTCTGCTTTAATGCACCGCTCTGCTTTAACGCACCACTCTGCTTTAACGCACCGCTCTGCTTTAACGCACCGCTCTGCTTTAACACACCGCTCTGCTTTAACGCACCGCTCTGCTTTAACGCACCGCTCTGCTTTAACACACCGCTCTGCTTCAATGTGCCGCTCTGCTTTAACACACCGCTCTGCTTTAACGCACCGCTCTGCTTTAACACACCGCTCTGCTTTAACACACCGCTCTGCTTTAATGTGCTGCTCTGCTTTAACACACCACTCTGCTTTAACGGGCCGCTCTGCTTTAACGGGCCGCTCTGCTTTAATGTGCCGCTCTGCTTTAATGTGCCGCTCTGCTTTAACGGGCCGCTCTGCTTTAACACACCGCTCTGCTTTAACGGGCCGCTCTGCTTTAATGTGCTGCTCTGCTTTAACACACCGCTCTGCTTTAATGTGCCGCTCTGCTTTAACACACTGCTCTGCTTTAACACACCGCTCTGCTTCAATGTGCCGCTCTGCTTTAACACACTGCTCTGCTTTAATGTGCCGCTCTGCTTTAACGGGCCGCTCTGCTTTAATGTGCCGCTCTGCTTTAACACACCTCCTCTGCTTTAACGGGCCGCTCTGCTTTAACACACCGCTCTGCTATAATGTGCTGCTCTGCTTTAATGTGCCGCTCTGCTTTAACACACCGCTCTGCTTTAATGTGCCGCTCTGCTTTAACACACCGCTCTGCTTTAACGGGCCGCTCTGCTTTAACACACCGCTCTGCTTTAACGGGCCGCTCTGCTTTAACACACCGCTCTGCTTTAACGGGCCGCTCTGCTTTAACACACCGCTCTGCTTTAATGTGCCGCTCTGCTTTAACACACCGCTCTGCTTTAACACACCGCTCTGCTTTAACGGGCCGCTCTGCTTTAACACACCGCTCTGCTTTAATGTGCCGCTCTGCTTTAACACACCGCTCTGCTTTAACACACCTCCTCTGCTTTAACGGGCCGCTCTGCTTTAACACACCGCTCTGCTTTAACACACCGCTCTGCTTTAACACACCTCCTCTGCTTTAACGGGCCACTCTGCTTTAACGGGCCGCTCTGCTTTAACACACCGCTCTGCTATAATGTGCTGCTCTGCTTTAATGTGCCGCTCTGCTTTAACACACCGCTCTGCTTTAATGTGCCGCTCTGCTTTAACACACCGCTCTGCTTTAACGGGCCGCTCTGCTTTAACACACCGCTCTGCTTTAACGGGCCGCTCTGCTTTAATGTGCCGCTCTGCTTTAACACACCGCTCTGCTTTAACGGGCCGCTCTGCTTTAACACACCGCTCTGCTTTAATGTGCCGCTCTGCTTTAACACACCGCTCTGCTTTAACACACCGCTCTGCTTTAACGGGCCGCTCTGCTTTAACACACCGCTCTGCTTTAATGTGCCGCTCTGCTTTAACACACCGCTCTGCTTTAACACACCTCCTCTGCTTTAACGGGCCGCTCTGCTTTAACACACCGCTCTGCTTTAACACACCGCTCTGCTTTAACACACCTCCTCTGCTTTAACGGGCCACTCTGCTTTAACACACCGCTCTGCTTTAACGGGCCGCTCTGCTTTAATGTGCTGCTCTGCTTTAACACACCGCTCTGCTTTAACGGGCCGCTCTGCTTTAACACACCGCTCTGCTTTAATGTGCCGCTCTGCTTTAACACACCGCTCTGCTTTAACGGGCCGCTCTGCTTTAACACACCGCTCTGCTTTAACACACCACTCTGCTTTAACGGGCCGCTCTGCTTTAACGGGCCGCTCTGCTTTAACACACCGCTCTGCTATAATGTGCTGCTCTGCTTTAATGTGCCGCTCTGCTATAATGTGCTGCTCTGCTTTAACGGGCCGCTCTGCTTTAATGTGCCGCTCTGCTTTAATGTGCTGCTCTGCTTTAATGTGCCGCTCTGCTTTAACACACCGCTCTGCTTTAATGTGCTGCTCTGCTTTAACACACCGCTCTGCTTTAATGTGCCGCTCTGCTTTAATGTGCTGCTCTGCTTTAATGTGCCGCTCTGCTTTAACACACCACTCTGCTTTAATGTGCCGCTCTGCTTTAACACACCGCTCTGCTTTAACACACCGCTCTGCTTTAACGGGCCGCTCTGCTTTAACGGGCCGCTCTGCTTTAACACACCGCTCTGCTTTAATGTGCCGCTCTGCTTTAACACACCGCTCTGCATTAACGGGCCGCTCTGCTTTAACACACCGCTCTGCTATAATGTGCTGCTCTGCTTTAATGTGCCGCTCTGCTATAATGTGCTGCTCTGCTTTAACGGGCCGCTCTGCTTTAATGTGCCGCTCTGCTTTAACGGGCCGCTCTGCTTTAATGTGCCGCTCTGCTTTAATGTGCCGCTCTGCTTTAATGTGCCGCTCTGCTTTAACGGCCTCTCTGCTTTAATGTGCAACCCCAGTCTCAGGACAGAGTCACCAAGGCCATCAAAGCCGTATGCTCAATTTCAACACTTCATTTATTTCTCAGAGTAAAATCTCACCTCCCACAACCAGTTTCAGTTCCTCCACCAGACATTTTTGCAGACTGGCCGTCTGGGCAAGAGAAAGATTCCCCAGTGGCCCACCTCCTATTTAAGAAAAAGCCCTTTTTGATGTAACCGCCAATTTAAATGTGGAACGTGGGACACATCCTGATTGGCCACTGCGCAGTTATGCCTGAATACCTCGGCTGTTACTAACCAAACCTATTGGCTTTGATTGATAGATTTCTAATTACATTTCTGTAAGAGGATGGGCTCCCCTCTATAGCCGGGTTCCTCCTGAGATTTCTTCCCATCAGGGAGTTTTTTCTCACCACCATTTCGGGGTTTTTGAATGTTTTACCTCATGTGCGAACTGGGGACTCAGGGCTGCTATTTAAATTTTTTCTTCCCTTCTGTGAAAAATATTTGTCAAAAGATACAAATAAAATTTTATTCAATTAAAAATTACCCCACGGTGAGTTTGAATCATTAAGATGTCAAAAGTGATTCACAATGTAAGAACATTGGTCACGATTTTTGAATCCTGAAAAAGATTGCAATTACAAGCCACAAAATATGTCATGAATACGGCAAGCACCGCACTGAGAAACCTTATGTGATTAAACATAGGCACAAACAACACAACAGCAATGAAACAGCAATGAGTTCAATATCTGCGTCAAATCAGAGATTAATTACCACGAGTACACAGCTGGGTTAATCTCTCTAATTCCCCTGTGTCTGAATGGGAGATGAGGAAGCCATCTAAATGATAATGTTGACAAGCTAAAGACCTCACCATGAAACAAGCCTTTTCTGTGCTGGTGTTAATAAGGCTAATAGCCTGTACTAATATAAAAAAATAAATAAAAAAAAACTACTTGAGTGACAGACAGTCGACAGATAACTTAATCAATCGAATATGTGTCTCAATTAAACATCGCTTAGGGGAAAAAATGTAATGAGAAGATTGCTCCTTTCCGCTTTGAAATAGGGCGACCGTTTCATTTCAATAAACAAGCGGGATAAATTACAAAATAATTAAGGGAGATTGTTTAAAAAAAACTCAGACATAAGAACTAATCTTTAATGGAGTCTAGTCCTGTGATAATCAGGTATCTGCAGAACTGATCAGAAACCTGGCAGCACATAACAACAACAATACCAATATCATCACTGAAAGGTGAGAGGCCCTGGGTATTAGAAAATAAATAACACGCGATTATTTGTTGGCAGACACATCATATCAGCTAACTACCTGAAGTTCCATCATTTTAAATTCAGTGACAGTGTTCATGACAGTGACTGTGTGTCTGAATCTGAGACGTGGAAATATTTAAATCATCCTAAATCATAAATCTCAGCTCATCTACCCCGGCACTCATGCGATACAAGACTCACACTTTTAAAATAGGGGGTAGGAAAAAAAAAAAAAAACATACATCTGTAATTACGTTGTAATAACTGTGTGGCTAACGCAAAACTAATAGCGTTTGTGTTATTACAATGTTATAAGCGTGAGTCTCGGTATCTCTGGGCCCGCGGGGGCCCTGTAAAGACGCAGAGAGAGCGCGGGGCTTCTGAGGAACCCTGTCGCTCGAGCGGACGCTCCTCCGTCACACCTGCGTCCGTCACACCTGCGCTAACGATGGGGAAGGCGTCTGTGCGCTATCGCTAGCGTTAGCGTCAGCTCTGCTAGCACGCTCAGCGCGACACAACATGCTGCAGTGTTATTACCATTCACTCACCAACCATCAAAGTGTGTCTACAGAATACAATGCAGTCGTCACTCCTGAGTTACATATTTATCATACATATTCATATATTATTATTAACAATAGGAATCATTAATATCATATCACTAATAAGTTGATTTTGCGTGTGGGCATGGGTCTGATGAAGGGATGTGGTACAGCACACAGTCCATCAGTGTCCATTATCCGGGGTTTATCACGTTTAAGCCCTCACGTCACTCCCAGAGACGCCCCACAGCCCTCAATCCTGTCAGAAAGAAACTGTACTGCCGCCCTCTTTTCTGTTTTTATTTCTATCTGCAGGTTTTTAAGCGAAAGATAAAAATGAATTTGCACTCCACTGCACGCGGTTCACGGTCACTCCGTGTTTAAATCCCTCCATCGAGTCTTTGTGTTTTTCTTGAGCGGTCTGGCAATCTGTCCAGCCCATTAGTGAAAAGGGCGACCGGGGAGCCTTTATACCAGTCAGAGAGAGAGAGAGAGAGAGAGAAACAGATGGCGTGGGCTCATTTACCCTGTGTACAGTACAGCGGCTGCACAGATGCACACCTGAGCCCCCGACACCTGCCCTTCAGCCCCCCCCCCCCCCACACCCCACACACACACACACTCTCACACACACACACACACACACACACTCTCACACACTGACACATTCACACTCACTCTCACACTCTCACACACTCACACACTCACACTCTCACACTCTCACACTCTCACACACTCACACTCTCACACACTCACACTCACACTCACACTCACTCTCACTCTCACACTCTCACACTCTCACACTCTCACACTCTCACACTCTCACACTCACACTCTCACACACACACACACACTCACACAGGGCCAGCGGCAGGCCTGGGGCGGGGGGGGGGGGGCAACACACTACAGCAGCTGCATGCTAATTCACCCCGAGGGTATCTATTTATTATGTGTGGAGGGGGAGGGGGTAATTCAGGCACTTGAAGCACTCGCATTCCTTACAGTTGTCAGACCACACTCGGAGTGCTGTGTGCAGTTCTGACCGCGCTGTGAGAAGGATACAGAAGCACTGGAAAAGGTTCAAAGGAGGGCAACCCAGATTGAGTCCACGTATAAAAGATAAAAGTTATGTGGAAAAACTTAAGACGCTCACTCTCTTTGAGCCCGTTGAAAGGAGACTTGGGGGTGATTTGATTGAGGCTTTTAAATTCATTTCTTCAAGGGAGAGTTTGTTTAGCAGAACGAGGGGGGATAAATGGAAACTGGCAAAGGATAAATTCCGCACAGACATTAGGAAGTATCTTTTCCACACAGGGAGTGGTCACTGTGGGGAATAGATCGGGGGGGGTTCAGGGGGTTTTCAATACCAGGCTTGATAGGGTGCTAGGCAGAGTAATAATGTGATGTGATTTAATTCAGCTCCACACAACAGATGAGCTGCGAGATGGCAGGTGCACCTGCCGCTCACCTGGGAGGCACGGTTCCGCTCGCACCCCCTCCCTCCCCGGAGTCACCGCTCACACAGAGCAGATGAAACACGCGCGACGCGTCACACAGTTCGTCTGCGCGCTAACCCGTCAGAGCAGCGTCTCACACACACACCCCCCACGGTCACAGAGACCGCTTCATCACCCGCGGCTCGCACTTTAAAGAGCGACACGATCTCCCGACTGTTAGCTACACCTGTTCACATAGACGCACTGCGAGAGAGAGAGAGTAATCCCCACGGCAAACTGGGCTTTGAAACACAACGCTGCGGGTTCGCTGCCAACTTTGCGTGAGCGAAATACTTCACCCAAATCCCTTCGGCGTATATCAAGCTTTGCACAGACACGATAGGTATGATTATTACACTTTGAATCAATGCAAGTAAACCACAACAAGTGTTTTGATCAAACAGATGCTTAACATATATAATATGACATGATGCATGATGTTTTAAATTTGGTACAGCGTGTGATATGATCATTCAAAGGCAGGGGTTGTGTCCGGAAGGGTTAGCCTGTTAACCTGATCGCATGTTAGCCTATGTTCACGGGCTGATTGCCAAAGGACAGTTTCTCCACTGGAGCGAGAGTCGGTCATTATGAAATGAAGCTTCTCTGCAATTTCTTTAAACGAAGAAACAAAGTAAAAACACGGAGCCATTCTGCGCTGCTGCGGAGGAAGCATCTGTGAAGAGAAGAGTTTTCAGTTCGCTGGAAATTCAACACTCCTTCACTTTCTCATTTTAATCCCAATTATGAATGCAGATCAGACACAGAGTTTGCACAAAACGGTAACGCCACCTGTTTCCTTCCGCTCTCAGGAAAAACAGAACGTATTAATCCTTAATCCTTGTATTATCCTTTCGGCAACCCCGCCACGTTCCAAAGAGATAACCTCGGAAAAAAGAGAAGCGCATTAGCGCGGTCATTCCACACAACGCGGCCCGGGGTAATAAATCATGTCCCGTTTTTAATTTATCTGTACTTACAGCTGCGTCGTGCTCTCGGTACACGCTTAACTCCGGGTTACTCAGGCAAGGAAAAGAAAGAAAATATTTGGTCTGTGCGTGGGGCTCGGTTTTCAGGGTGCACCGGTGGAGAAATTGTCTCTGTCGTTAAGTTAAGATGGGGGACAGTTTGTGCGCGGTGGGGCAGAGGCTGGGTTTAAACCCTGTGTTCTGAACGTATTCAGAGGGATCACTCAGGGTTCAGCCCAGTGAAGCTGTCCATGAGCCAGGACAGGGACAGGGCAGCCTGTAGCCTAGTGGCTAAGGTACATGACTGGGGCAGCCTGTAGCCTAGTGGCTAAGGCACATGACTGGGGCAGCCTGTAGTCTAGTGGCTAAGGTACATGACTGGGGCAGCCTGTAGCCTAGTGGCTAAGGTACATGACTGGGGCAGCCTGTAGTCTAGTAGCTAAGGTACATGACTGGGGCAGCCTGTAGCCTAGTGGCTAAGGCACATGACTGGGGCAGCCTGTAGCCTAGTGGCTAAGGTACATGACTGGGGCAGCCTGTAGCCTAGTGGCTAAGGCACATGACTGGGGCAGCCTGTAGCCTAGTGGCTAAGGTACATGACTGGGGCAGCCTGTAGTCTAGTAGCTAAGGTACATGACTGGGGCAGCCTGTAGCCTAGTGGCTAAGGCACATGACTGGGGCAGCCTGTAGCCTAGTGGCTAAGGCACATGACTGGGGCAGCCTGTAGCCTAGTGGCTAAGGTACATGACTGGGGCAGCCTGTAGCCTAGTGGCTAAGGTACATGACTGGGGCAGCCTGTAGCCTAGTGGCTAAGGTACATGACTGGGACAGCCTGTAGTCTAGTGGCTAAGGTACATGACTGGGGCAGCCTGTAGTCTAGTGGCTAAGGTACATGACTGGGGCAGCCTGTAGTCTAGTGGCTAAGGTACATGACTGGGGCAGCCTGTAGTCTAGTGGCTAAGGTACATGACTGGGACAGCCTGTAGTCTAGTGGCTAAGGTACATGACTGGGGCAGCCTGTAGTCTAGTGGCTAAGGTACATGACTGGGGCAGCCTGTAGTCTAGTGGCTAAGGTACATGACTGGGACAGCCTGTAGCCTAGTGGCTAAGGTACATGACTGGGACAGCCTGTAGCCTAGTGGCTAAGGTACATGACTGGGACAGCCTGTAGCCTAGTGGCTAAGGTACATGACTGGGACAGCCTGTAGTCTAGTGGCTAAGGTACATGACTGGGGCAGCCTGTAGCCTAGTGGCTAAGGTACATGACTGGGGCAGCCTGTAGCCTAGTGGCTAAGGTACATGACTGGGGCAGCCTGTAGCCTAGTGGCTAAGGTACATGACTGGGGCAGCCTGTAGTCTAGTGGCTAAGGCACATGACTGGGGCAGCCTGTAGTCTAGTGGCTAAGGTACATGACTGGGGCAGCCTGTAGTCTAGTGGCTAAGGTACATGACTGGGGCAGCCTGTAGTCTAGTGGCTAAGGTACATGACTGGGGCAGCCTGTAGTCTAGTGGCTAAGGTACATGACTGGGGCAGCCTGTAGTCTAGTGGCTAAGGTACATGACTGGGGCAGCCTGTAGTCTAGTGGCTAAGGTACATGACTGGGGCAGCCTGTAGTCTCGTGACTAAGGTACATGACTGAGAACCGCAAGGTCGGTGGTTCAATCCCCAGGGTAGCCGCAATAAGATCCGCACAGCTGTTGGGCCCTTGAGCAAGGCCCTTAACCCTGCATTGCTCCAGGGGAGGATTGTCTCCCGCTTAGTCTAATCAACTGTACGTAAAATGCCATTAATGTAATGTAATGTAATGTAATGTAATGTAATGTAATAGTAAGTGGACTGCATTTATATAGCACTTTTATCCAAAGTGCTTAACAACAAATACACCTGGACCTATTGGTAGCACAGCTAGAAAACTATGGTCTGTGGAATGATATACATAAAATAAAATAAAAACACTGTAAAAAAGGTAACAACTAGATTATCAGTAAGAACAGCTCAGCCCAACAGGCTGGTCAGAATGTGTCTCAAATACACACACACACACACACACACACACACACACACACACACACACACACACACACACACACACACACACACACACACATTGTGCTTATTAAACAGAGACAGAAACCTGCTCAACTCAACCCATTTGCTGATAATTGGATGCTGAATCACAAAAAATATATCTAATGAAGAAAAAAAACAGGGACAGCACTTTGTGGAAAAAGCGAGTTGATGATTTAATGCATCGATGCGTGAAACCTGCAAAACACAGACGCTTCAGCTTCTGCAGCGCCATGCACAGAAGATATGTTCTGTAACTTTCTTTATCCTCAGCGACTTTCACTAAGCAGGGAACAATCCCCCCCTGGAGCAATGCAGGGTTAAGGGCCCAGCAGCCCTGTGGATCTTATCGCGGCTACACTGGGGCTTGAACCATTCCCAGTCATGTACCTTAGCCAAGAGGATGCAGGCTGTCCCAGTCATGTACCTTAGCCAAGAGGATGCAGGCTGTCCCAGTCATGTACCTTAGCCACTAGACTACAGGCTGCCCCAGTCATGTACCTTAGCCACTAGGCTACAGGCTGCCCCAGTCATGTACCTTAGCCACTAGGCTACAGGCTGCCCCAGTCATGTACCTTAGCCACTAGGCTACAGGCTGCCCCAGTCATGTGCCTTAGCCACTAGGCTACAGGCTGCCCCAGTCATGTGCCTTAGCCACTAGGCTACAGGCTGTCCCAGTCATGTACCTTAGCCACTAGGCTACAGGCTGCCCCAGTCATGTACCTTAGCCACTAGACTACAGGCTGCCCCAGTCATGTACCTTAGCCACTAGGCTACAGGCTGCCCCAGTCATGTACCTTAGCCACTAGGCTACAGGCTGCCCCAGTCATGTACCTTAGCCACTAGGCTACAGGCTGCCCCAGTCATGTACCTTAGCCACTAGGCTACAGGCTGTCCCAGTCATGTACCTTAGGCACTAGGCTACAGGCTGCCCCAGTCATGTACCTTAGCCACTAGGCTACAGGCTGCCCCAGTCATGTGCCTTAGCCACTGGGTAGTGTGTGTGTGTGTGTGTGTGTGTGTGTGTGTGTGTGTGTGAGTGTGTGTGTGTGTGTGTGTGAGAGGACCTGACCCCTGCAGCACCACTCCGCGCTTCACCACAGTGACGTCAGTAACCAGGAGCGCTGATGGCGGGAACACGGCTCTGCCCCTGGGCACCGATTGGCCCGTTCCCTCTCGGCTCAAACATCCGGATGTGATTAACGACGCTGATTGCCCTTAAACGAGCCCCACTTAGCCCTCTCTGCAGGGTAATGAGACACTGGCTGGGTAAACACAAACACACCGCACCACCACACAGCCATGATCTCACTGCAGCCCCACGCCACCGTGTGTGTGTTTCATATGAGAATGAGGACGTGTCTGCTTTCTCAATAAACGCGTCCTGACTGTGTGTGTCTGTGTGTGTGTGTCTGTGTGTGTGTGTGTGTGTGTGTGTGTGTGCATGTGCGTGTGTGTGCGTGTGTGTGTTTCATACGAGAATGAGGACGTGTCTGCTTTCTCAATAAACGCGTCCTGACTGTGTGTGTCTGTGTGTGTGTGTCTGTGTGTGTGTGTGTGTGTGTGTGCGTGTGTGTGTGTGCGTGTGTGCGTGTGCGTGTGTGTGTGTGCGTGTGCGTGCGTGTGTGTGTTTCATACGAGAATGAGGACGTGTCTGCTTTCTCAATAAACGCGTCCTGACTGTGTGTGTCTGTGTGTGTGTGTGTGTGTGCGTGTGCATGTGCGTGTGTGTGCGTGTGTGTGTTTCATATGAGAATGAGGACGTGTCTGCTTTCTCAATAAACGCGTCCTGACCTAGACTGCGCAACTGCAAGTTCTACTTTACACAGAACCAGATTCCTCCTATGTGTGTGTGCCTGCATGTGTGCGTGTGTGTGTGTGTGTGTGCCTGCATGTGTGTGTGTGTGTGTGTGTATATGTCTGTGTGTGTGTGTGCGTGTGCGTGTGTGCGTGTGTGTGTGTCTGTGTTTGTGTGCATGTGTGTGTGTGTGTCAGTGTCTGTGTGCGTGTGAGTGTGTCAGTGTCTGTGTGCGTGTGTGTGTGTGTCAGTGTTTGTGTGCGTGTGTGAGTGTCTAGAAAGGCGCAGTTTAAATGTAATGATCTATCTCTAAACACACTGAGAATACAGCTGTGGACTCTTTTCATGCTGACATCACCCCCCTCAGCTAATGGATGCAGACGAGCAGTTAGTCGCGTAAATAAGAACGAGCCGATTAATTAGTCTGATTAATGAGTACATTAACTGGACATTTCTCAGTGCTGCAGACAGTCTGGTGCCCATCCTTATAGGATGTTAAAATTCCAGCAAAGCAGCACTCTTGACTTTGTAACTCAAGGTGCAATATGATTTTTTTTTTTACATTTTCCTTTAAACCCGAAGCAGTGATGAAAGGAAAATGGCTCTTTCTCCACTCTGCTGGCAAGGCCGAGGCGTTTCTGGACGCTGTTCAAACTTGGCGGAAGAAGCTCGCCGCACGATGCAAAGAGACAATTTGTCCTTGTTTTAACTGTCCGTGCACGTTACATCCACTTTACATGAAAAACCAACACATTAATTCTCCTTAAGAGAGCTGTACTTCCTCTGAACAGCTGCTAAAACAAAACAGGCTTCCACCAACACCTCACTGGATGTTTATGATTATATTATCTTAAGCCGCCATTTTGTCTTTGCCCTATATCGCTCCCTGGCAAGCGCACATTAAAGCATATTAAATGCAAAAAAACACATTAACCTCGTTCACGTATTGTTATTTCAGTGAATGTGTTGAGTGATTAACAGCCCTGTTTAATATGCTAATCCTCACGGCCCCGATGAGAATGGATTACGCTCCTCGGCACCGATCAGCCCGAGCTGATTTAACGCATCGCTGGAGTATCAGAGCTGAGTCTGGACCGTCTGTACCTGTCAGACGAGAAGTGCATCGGACGTGAGAACATGGCCGCTCCGCGGTCTGAAGCGCTCTGCACTCAAACAGCCGTTATGAAGCCCAGAGCTCAGAGGCGATACATTTCAAACGGATCTCTGCAGCCATCTGATATATGGAGGGCCTTCAGGATGCATCCCTGCTTTATTTATCATTGAGAGCCTTCGCTGCAAGGTTACCGTGCTACCTCCAGCTCTCCGGCACGCGTTATGCTACCTGCTCCCGCCAGCTCTCACTATCACACCGCTGTCTCACTGTATCAGAGCCTGCAGTGCAGCTCTAACTGTACCACACCGTTCTCTCACTGTGTCACACAGCTCTCTCACTGTGTCACACCGCTCTCTCACTGTGTCACACCGCTCTCTCACTGTATCACACCGCTCTCTCACTGTATCACACCGTTCTCTCACTGTGTCACACAGCTCTCTCACTGTCACACCGCTCTCTCACTGTATCACACAGCTCTCTCACTGTATCACACAGCTCTCTCACTGTGTCACACTGCTCTCTCACTGTATCACACTGCTCTCTCACTGCATCACACCGCTCTCTCACTGTATCACACCGCTCTCTCACTGTGTCACACCGCTCTCTCACTGTGTCACACAGCTCTCTCACTGTATCACACTGCTCTCTCACTGTACCACACCGCTCTCTCACTGCATCACACCGCTCTCTCACTGTGTCACACCGCTCTCTCACTGTACCACACCGCTCTCTCACTGTGTCAGTGCAGCTGGGCCACTCAGCTCTTCAGCCAGGGATTTCACACGCTTCTGCGTTTCAGTAACACATCCTTCGTGTTTACCCGCACTGGCTGAAATGATCCCATTTTGAGCACACAAGTAGTGTGAGCTGTTCTCACGCTCTGATTGGACAGTGGAGTCGTTCTCACTCTCTGATTGGACAGTGGAGTTGTTCTCACACTCTGATTGGACACTGGAGCCACCCCTCACACTCTGATTGGACAGTGGAGTTGTTCTCACGCTCTGATTGGACAGTGTAGTTGTTTGCATGTTATGATTACACAATGGCGTTGTTCTCACACTCTGATTGGACACTGGAGTCACCCCTCACACTCTGATTGGACAGTGGAGTTGTTCTCACACTCTGATTGGACGGTGGAGTCACCCCTCACGCTGTGATTGGACAGTGATTGTACCTGTGCATTTCTTGGGGCTGGCCGGGCGCTTGCCATGGGAGCCCAGCTTGCAGTTGAAGTTCTCCTCCCAGAACTCAGCGAACCACACGTTCCTCCTGTTATTGGACAGGGAGCGACTGCGGAAGTACCTGTCAAAGGCTGTCAGAGAACACACAGCGTTCAGTGAGTGTGTGTGTGTGTTTATGTGTGTGTGTATGGTGTGTGTGTGTGTGTGTGTGTGTGTGTGTTTGTGTTTGTGTGTGAGTGTGTGAGAGTGTGTGTGTGTGTTTGTGTTTGTGTGTGAGTGTGTGAGAGTGTGTGTGTGTGTGTTTGTGTGTGTGTGTGTGTGTGTGTGTGAGTGTGTGTGTGAGTGCGTGTGTGTGTGTGAGTGTGTGTGTGTGTGTGTGTGTGTGTGTGTGTGTGTGTGTGTGTGAGTGTGTGTACCGTCCACAGAGGCTCTCCGGGGCAGGATGGTCACCGCCCCCTCTGCCACTCTCTCCTGCTGCAGCACCGGGGAGATCTTAGAGCCCCAGCTGTCTGACCCCACCCACAGGAAGTGACCTGTCTGGTTGTTCCGCTTGGCAGCACTCAGGATCCGCCTGCATGGGAGAGAGACATTTCAGACAACCAATCATACATACACACACACACACACACACACACACAAGCACACACAACTATATACATGCACACATAGCGATATTACATAACATTATTTGGCTGACACTTTTTCCAAAGCGACTTACAGTTGATTAAGCAGGAGACAATCCTCCCCTGGCAATGCAGGGTTAAGGGCCTTGCTCAACTACACACACTTAAACACATACACGTAAACACGCAACTACACACACACACACACTTTTGGCGCTGTGCCCAGTGAGGTCACACAGAGACACTGTGCTCAGTGAGGTCACACAGGGGCGCTGTGCTCAGTGAGGTCACAGAGGTGCTGTACTCAGTGAGGTCACAGGGGCGCTGTGCTCAGTGAGGTCACACAGAGACACTGTGCTCAGTGAGGTCACACAGGGGTGCTGTGCTCAGTGAGGTCACAGGGGCGCTGTGCTCAGTGAGGTCACACAGGGGCTCTGTGCTCAGTGAGGTCACAGAGGTGCTGTACTCAGTGAGGTCACAGGGGCGCTATGCTCAGTGAGGTCACAGGGGCGCTGTGCTCAGTGAGGTCACACAGAGGTGCTGTGCTCAGTGAGGTCACAGGGGCGCTGTGCTCAGTGAGGTCACACAGGGGCGCTGTGCTCAGTGAGGTCACACAGGGGCTCTGTGCTCAGTGAGGTCACACAGGGGCGCTGTGCTCAGTGAGGTCACAGGGGCACTGTGCTCAGTGAGGTCACACAGAGACACTCTGCTCAGTGAGGTCACACAGAGACACTCTGCTCAGTGAGGTCACACAGGGGCGCTGTGCTCAGTGAGGTCACAGGGGCTCTGTGCTCAGTGAGGTCACACAGGGGCTCTGTGCTCAGTGAGGTCACACAGGGGCTCTGTGCTCAGTGAGGTCACACAGGGGCGCTGTGCTCAGTGAGGTCACACAGGGGCTCTGTGCTCAGTGAGGTCACACAGGGGCGCTGTGCTCAGTGAGGTCACACAGAGACGCTGTGCTCAGTGAGGTCACACAGGGGCTCTGTGCTCAGTGAGGTCACACAGGGGCGCTGTGCTCAGTGAGGTCACACAGGGGCTCTGTGCTCAGTGAGGTCACACAGGGGCTCTGTGCTCAGTGAGGTCACACAGAGACGCTGTGCTCAGTGAGGTCACACAGGGGCTCTGTGCTCAGTGAGGTCACACAGGGGCTCTGTGCTCAGTGAGGTCACACAGGGGCGCTGTGCTCAGTGAGGTCACACAGGGGCGCTGTGCTCAGTGAGGTCACACAGGGGCGCTGTGCTCAGTGAGGTCACACAGAGACGATGTGCTCAGTGAGGTCACACAGGGGCTCTGTGCTCAGTGAGGTCACACAGGGGCGCTGTGCTCAGTGAGGTCACAGGGGCTCTGTGCTCAGTGAGGTCACAGGGGCGCTGTGCTCAGTGAGGTCACAGGGGCCAGGCCCACCGGATGTCGTCCTCGTTGGCGAACATGACGACAGCGCGGGCGTTGGGCGTCTCCAGCAGCCGCAGGATGATCTTATCAAACTCGCCCGGCCGGGGCTCCCGCGGGATCTTCAGAGACTGAGCGATACACACCCCCCCTGAGGGAGAGAGAGAGAGAGAGAGAGAGAGAGAGAGAGAGGAAGCGGGAGCGAGAGAGAGACAGAGAGAGAGAGAGAGAGACAGAGAGAGAGAGAGAGAGAGAGAGAGAGAGAGAGAGAGAGGGAGCGGGAGCGAGAGAGAGACAGAGTGAGAGAGAGAGAGACAGAGAGAGAGAGGGTGAGAGTCACACACTGACTCCCTCTACCACAGTTTCTGCAGGTTTAACTCCAATCCTGGAGGGCCGCAGTGTCTGCAGGTTTAACTCCAGTCCTGGAGGGCCGCAGTGTCTGCAGGTTTAACTCCAGTCCTGGAAGGGGTGCTGTGTCAGCAGGTTTAACTCCAGTGTGAGTAAGGTGGTCTTGTATGGTTTGGACCTCAGAGTCATAACACCTGAGATACACACACACACACACACACACACACACACACACACATTCCTGTTCACGTATTCATTATTCTCTGTGAAATGACTCCAGCTTTGCCATGTACAGCTTAAATAAGCACGATTAGATAAGCCACACTGGGGCTGACGGAATGGCTACACAGTGAGTATAATGCGAGGCAGGAGAGGGTATAATTGCGCTCTCCTGCAATATTAACCTTCTGTCCAGACATAAACGATGACCTTGCCGGGAAATTCAATCGCTCCTGGTTACAGTGCGCTTAATGAAGAGCGATGGGTTCTCTGTCTTTTTATATTACTGTACTTTATCAAGGAGGTCCATATTTAACCACGGCCTTCCAAAGACAGCTAATAATTATCCCCTCCACAACACTCGCCAATCTTCCCATACGCTGCGGACGTTTTATTGTGCTCTAATTCTTTATTAATCGTCACGGTGATTATATTATGGGGTTTCATTACGCCGCAGTTACACTGAAGTGGTGTCATCAATAACCGTTCCGCAACTGAAATCCCAAAACAAACGACGCGAAACAAGGACCGGCTTCTGTCCCGGCGCAATGCCGGAATGTGTCATCCGCGGTCGGCACGAACTCCCTCATAAAACATTTCAAAATCGTTTAAAAAAAAAAAAAAAATGCGTCCGCTGTTAACTCAGCCGAAAATGTCCCAAATAACTCTTTGTGAAGCACAAGCCTTGTGATACGATCATCACACAATGCAGTTTAACAGCCGCGGCTGACAGACCGCGTTTTAAATCATTAATTGAAAAACTTTCACGCACCAAAATAAAAGCCCTTGTAAAGGGGGGACGATATTCCTGGTCAGGACTGCTGTATTCAGAGCTTTTATTTTGAAATGGCAGCCCCAGCCCTGAGTTCAGTCGGAGTATAGACCCCCCTGGTGGACGACTGGAGAAGGTGCAGGACACAGGAAGTTTCACATGAATGGTGCCTGACCCAGGAAGTGCTCACTGGGACAGGAAGCAGGAAATACAGCAAGGTCATTTGCTTCAGGAGCACTTACACGTCCCAGCCCAGCCGTCAA
>NC_083778.1:21345944-21348444 GCF_963514075.1 Conger conger
AACCGTGTTTTATTAAAGGAAATATGCAAATCCATCCATCAGTAGAGACTACAAATCTGCCCTCAGTAACAAGCAGAGCATCCGAAAACCCAGCAAAAATACAAAACCCACTGAACACTACCCACTGCAATACTGAGCACTGAACATTACACTACCCACTGAACACCACTCACTAAACACCACTACACTACCCACTGCAATACTGAGCACTCAACATTACACTACCCACTGAACACCACTCACTAAACACCACTACACCACCCATTGCATTATGATGCTATAATGCTAGCAGCTAAGATAATATTACATTTTTTACATTTACATTTTAGTCATTTGGCAGACGCTTTTAGGTTCTTCACAAGTCAAAGGCATAGGCACAGGTTCTTCACAAGTCAAAGCATCACATCCATAACTAGGAAAATACAAAGGAAGTGCTGTTTTTAAACATATAGTCATCATAAGTGCACTTCTTTTTTTTGGGGGGGGGGGGTTAGACAAGAGGGATAGGGATATCACAAAGGGGGCGGGGGAAATCAGGAGGGAGGACTAAGGTAGAGTTGAAAAGGCAGTTATGTTAGTTAGCTAAAAGATAGCTGAGGTAATGTGTTACATTAACCAGCATGGTAGTTATAGTTAAGAAATGTAACATTAGGTAAAAGTTATCGATATGAGTACTTTAACATTAGCTAATGACTACTACTTGTCACTATTGTTACCAGCCACTGAAAAGCACTCCTGCAGTGGTCCCCAGCCCTGGTCCTGGAGAGCTACTGGCTCTGCTGGTTTCTGTTTTCTGTTTTCACCTTAAAATCAGCACCCTGTTGATAACCAGGTCACCACGTGAGGTGAGCTAACTGTGTAATCAACCGCTCTGATGGATTAATTAAGTGCAGAGTAACAACAAAAGCCAGCACACCCTGCAGCTCTCCAGGACCAGGGTTAGAGACCTGCTCACTTCCTGTCGTGCGGAGAAAATAACCCAAGAGACCGGCACCGGGTCGGTATCCTCCTCCCCTCTGGAGTGTGTGTTTACTGACAGTGCAGCTGGCTGCTCGCAGATCGGACACAGAAAGAGCCAGCTCAGCCCAAACACTCTCATCTTTCAGATCCTGTTATGAAACAGAAGCAGGGTCAGAGACAGTGCCATACCCACACACACACACACACACACTCTGCTGACGCAGGAGAGACACACACACACACCGTGCAGTCCGCTACTTTCCCCCTTTCCCGACAAAAACCGGGAAACTTTAGATGGTAATTTACCCCGTTACCTCTCCCAAAATACCCTGGACCGGGGAGCGGGGGAAAGGCTCACCTCAGAACACCGGGAGCGGACAGTGCAGGGGTGAAGCGCATTCATAACGCCGGTGAAATCTCAGGGTTTGCAAAACAGTCGCGCTCCTCCAAAAACAATCCCCGCAAAAAAGTGTCCTCTCCAGTTCTGCAGGCTTGCAGTTTGGGAACTTTCAGCTGCCGGAGATGTGGACGTTGTGTTTCCCAGGCCATATGTGGGCAGGAGAAATGTTTAAAGACAGCGTGGAACGGACGTTAGAGCAGCAGCTGCTTCCCCAATATGATTGAAGAGTACTTTTGAAGAGAATTTTGAAGGGCGTCATAGATGTCAAATGAGGAGCAGTGTCTTTTCACGCGCCACTGGCTTGAAAGGATTTTGATTGGAGGGGAAAACTGACCGACATTTGATCGCCGCCCACTGGTCCACAATGACATCTAAACTCAAATCGTTTTTCCAGGAAGTGGATGAAAATACCTGTGAAAATACACAGGTAGTTGGTGTAGTTATGAAGGGTTGAGTAAATGGAGGAGGAAGTGAATTCAGAGTCAGTGGGTGCGGGACCTCGCCGTGGAGACGGCAGGGAGACGCAGACGGCGGTGTTCTGAGTTTAAACGGAGCCGCTGTCTGACAGAGCGGGGGACGGGCGCGGTGCGCTTCGTCTGCAGACAGAGTGCATTGTGGGAAGCACGCTGTCGGGAGCGAGTCGGGCGGCTCCGTCGTGTGACGCAGCGATCCTCCACTGATCTCCGGGCGGAGGGAAGATGACAACGCGGGGGTCCCTGAGGGGGGGGGGGGGGGGGGGCGGGGGTCCCTGAGGGGGGGGCGGGTGTCCCTGAGGGGGGGGGAGGGGGGCGTGGGCGCGAGAGTCCCCGGGCTGCAGGCTGCAGTACACGTGGAGCTAAAAGAGGAAAGAGACTCAGCATCAGCTGTCAGAACCCTGCAGAGCTGCGCTGTGGAGCGCAGTGGGGGGGCAGAGGGGTGGGATTCAGCTCCGGGGGAGACGACAATGCCCTGCCAATGAACTTCACACTGCTTCTGTGTGTAGTGTGTGTGGAGCTATCAGAACGGTGTGTGCGTATGTGTGTGTGTGTGACTGTGGGTGTGTGAGTGTGAGTGTGTGTGTGTGTGTGTGTGTGACTCGGTGTGTGAGTGTGTGTGTGTGTGACTGTGTGTGAGTGTGACTGTGTGTGAGTGTGTGTGAGA
>NC_083778.1:21355944-21366061 GCF_963514075.1 Conger conger
GTAGATCAGGTGATTAGGGCTGTGTACACCTGTAGATCAGGTGATTAGGGCTGTACGTCTGTAGATCAGGTGATTAGGGCTGTGTACACCTGTAGATCAGGTGATTAGGGCTGTGTACACCTGTAGATCAGGTGATTAGGGCAGTACACCTGTAGATCAGGTGATTAGGGCTGTACACCTGTAGATCAGGTGATTAGGGCTGTGTACGCCTGTAGATCAGGTGATTAGGGGTGTGTACACCTGTAGATCAGGTGATTAGGGCTGTGTACCTGTAGATCAGGTGATTAGGGCTGTGTACACCTGTAGATCAGGTGATTAGGGCTGTGTACACCTGTAGATCAGGTGATTAGGGCTGTGTACACCTGTAGATCAGGTGATTAGGGCTGTGTACACCTGTAGATCAGGTGATTAGGGCTGTACACCTGTAGATCAGGTGATTAGGGCTGTGTACACCTGTAGATCAGGTGATTAGGGCTGTGTACGCCTGTAGATCAGGTGATTAGGGCTGTGTACCTGTAGATCAGGTGATTAGGGCTGTGTACACCTGTAGATCAGGTGATTAGGGCTGTGTACGCCTGTAGATCAGGTGATTAGGGCTGTGTACACCTGTAGATCAGGTGATTAGGGCTGTGTACACCTGTAGATCAGGTGATTAGGGCTGTGTACACCTGTAGATCAGGTGATTAGGGCTGTGTACCTGTAGATCAGGTGATTAGGGCTGTGTACACCTGTAGATCAGGTGATTAGGGCAGTACACCCGTAGATCAGGTGATTAGGGCTGTGTACACCTGTAGATCGGGTGATTAGGGCAGTACACCTGTAGATGAGGTGATTAGGGCTGTACGTCTGTAGATGAGGTGATTAGGGCTGTACGTCTGTAGATGAGGTGATTAGGGCTGTGTACGCCTGTAGATCAGGTGATTAGGGCTGTGTACACCTGTAGATCAGGTGATTAGGGCTGTGTACCTGTAGATCAGGTGATTAGGGCTGTGTACACCTGTAGATCAGGTGATTAGGGCTGTACACCCGTAGATCAGGTGATTAGGGCTGTGTACACCTGTAGATCAGGTGATTAGGGCTGTGTACACCTGTAGATCAGGTGATTAGGGCTGTGTACACCTGTAGATCAGGTGATTAGGGCTGTGTACCTGTAGATCAGGTGATTAGGGCTGTGTACACCTGTAGATCAGGTGATTAGGGGTGTGTACACCTGTAGATCAGGTGATTAGGGCTGTGTACACCTGTAGATCAGGTGATTAGGGCTGTACACCTGTAGATCAGGTGATTAGGGCTGTGTACACCTGTAGATCAGGTGATTAGGGCTGTGTACACCTGTAGATCAGGTGATTAGGGCTGTGTACACCTGTAGATCAGGTGATTAGGGCTGTGTACACCTGTAGATCAGGTGATTAGGGCTGTGTACGCCTGTAGATCAGGTGATTAGGGGTGTGTACACCTGTAGATCAGGTGATTAGGGCTGTGTACACCTGTAGATCAGGTGATTAGGGCTGTGTACACCTGTAGATCAGGTGATTAGGGCTGTACGTCTGTAGATCAGGTGATTAGGGCTGTACACCTGTAGATCAGGTGATTAGGGCAGTACACCTGTAGATCAGGTGATTAGGGCTGTGTACGTCTGTAGAACGGGTGATTAGGGCTGTATGTCTGTAGATCGTGGGATCAGGGCTGTGTCCGGCCCTCGTGAACAGGCAGAGGAGGAGAGGAGACTCTTCCGATTGCACCAAATCAAACCCCTCCGTGTCCGCTGTTTAAAACGAACAACAGGAAGTAAACGAACATGACATGAATGAGCGTTCTACCGCGTCACACCACCAGCCAGCCAATCATCACCGGTGTGGCGTGTGCGCCGGATGCAGACAGTGGTTGCTCACGACGTGCTTTTCCTCGTGCTCATGGTCTGAAACCTTCGCACACGCCACACAACTTTACATGGCTCCGCGGAGCTATAACATCCATCCATCCATCCATTATCTTAACCCGCTTATCCTGAACAGGGTCGCAGGGGAGCTGGAGCCTATCCCAGCATACACTGGGCAAAAAGGCAGGAATCCATTCACTCACACACTCAGGCAATTCAGACTCCCCAAACAGCCTACCATCAGAATAACATCCAATTCAATGTTATTTGTTTACCGCATCACATTTAAACTGGGGTACAGCAAACAGAGACGCCCCCAAGGAGTAAAAGGCATGACAGTTGTATTCATTAAACCTCTCATTCATTCATTCATCCACTCATCCACTCATCCAGCCCTCCAGAGCCTCGTTCGTTAGGTTAATTATCTCTGTCACGGTCTGTGTGTCGACTCAGAGAGGAGACTCCCATTCCGTTGATTTCATTTCATGTTGTTTTTTTTCCTTCTAATCTCTCCGGAAAGAAAAAGCACTTTAAACACAAGCTTCCGGATGATTCTGGCGTACAAACACACTCCAACACGTCCACTTCACTTTGTTGAAGAGCAAAAAAATCAATAATTATGTGTTTTTTAGCTTTTCGTATCATTCTGGAGCCTTCTATTGGGCTCCATACTGATCCAAGTAAAACAATCACACTTCTGGTGGGAGCACGGATATTTTAGGATCTAACTGCCTGCTATTTTTTTCCGAGCTGTTTCTAAAATGATTGGATGGGGTAAAAAAGAAACAAAAAACGTTTGATTTCAGCTCGTCTGCGAGACGAGAAGCCCCCAGTCAACCTGACAACTTCCTCAGCGCTATTGCACACGGCGGGAGTTTGAGCCGGCGATGGAGACGCAGAAACGCCGAAACTCAACGCGCATCAGAGGCTGTCAGACATGCGATAACTCAGCTGTCCTCGCAGACTCGCGTTCAGGCTGAGGTACGAGCCTCTGAGTGCGGAAACGGCACTCTCCCCCTCAGGGTCCGGTGCTCTCCGTCTGTTTAACTCCCCCAACGAGAGCCGCTTCTCGTCCGCCTGGAAGACTCACGCAGTGCAAACACACACGCAGCGCTGACACGAACCGGCAGCCCGTGCGGTTTCAGAGCTGATGAAACGGAGGTTTAGCCGTTTAGCCGAGGGCACTGAGGGAGTCTGAAAGGCTCTGGTGTAAGCCTGCTTCTTCTCCACTCAGGTGCAGTTGGAGCTGCACGTGGCTTTGGCTCACCGTCGCCCTCCAGTGGTGGTTATGGCACTGCCGCCCAGCAGAGCTGGCCCTTTAAGTCCAGCAGAGCGGGACACGCCCACACTGCTGAGAGGATCCCTGATTGACAGGTGGGGCCAGAGGCCAGGCGTCAAACCCCAGCTTAGTCACAACCAGCCAATCAGCGGACACAGGGGTCGTAACCAGCCAATCAGATGAGAGGCAGGGTCACAACCAGCTCATCAGATGAGACACGAGGTCACAACCAGCCACTCAGAGCAGAAGCGGGGTCACAGCCAGCCAATCAGCGAACACAAGGGGCCACAACCCACCTATCGCACACAGCAGAGATCTCTGGATGGCAACGGGGGCTGGAGTGTAGCGGAGGTGCCTCAGAATCCAGGTTCCATCTTTGTTTGAAGAAAATCAAGCCCTGTGTCTGTTTCCAGGCGACCGGACAGCAGAGGAAGACCTAAAAACTGCGAGGGGCCTCCAGTCAATAAAGGCCGGCCCCTCCCTCATCCCTGTGCAGCCAGGGAGAGAAACTGAAGGATAAACGTCCCGATCCAGTGGCTAATGGAAGGTCAAAGGTCGCAGGCTTGAGTCCTGGGTTGAGGGCAGCGTGCCCGCGCGGTCAGAGAGGTGGGCAGGGGGAGCTGGGTCAGGTCATATCTGATGATGACGAGCACCGGGGCCAGGGGGGTTGTGGGTAATTGTGGTTTCAGCAGCGGACGCGGGCAGATGCACATTCCCCAGAGCTCGTTCAGGAGTGCTGACGTGAGATTAATGGAAACAATTAACGCGATCCCTGCCTTTCACAGTCCAACTGTTCGGCCATATCATCCAGAGGAGCTTTTTTTTAATTTTTTTTAAAAAGCGATGAAACATTAGCGATTACAGATAACAAGGATGGAGAACAAACTAGCGCATTAATATCACTCCCGGATTTAAATAATGGATCTGTTAAAGCCGAACGGAGGTAATGATGAGTGCTGTTGAGTCTGAGGAGCTTTGCACAGGAAATGCATAATGCAGAGGTCTCAGACTCAGTCACACAGACTCAGTCACACAGACACAGACTCAGTTACTCAGACTCAGTCACTCAGACTCAGTCACTCAGACTCAGTCACACAGACTCAGTCACAGTGCCTTTCTGTAACGTGCCAGACCTGTGAGGTTCAGTCACACACAAACACAGGCAGTGAGTGTGTGTGTGTGTGTGTGTTTGTGTATGTGTATGTGTGTGTATGTGTGTGCGTGTCTGAGAGTGTGTGTGTGTGTGTGTGTGTGAGAGTGTGTGTGTGTGTGTCTGTCTTTGTGTGTGTGTATGTGTGTGTGTGTATGTGTGTGTCTGAGAGTGCGTGTATGCATTCGAGGGTCATGGCACAGGGCATGTTGGGGGGCATTCGGTGGATGAAAACATCAGTATTTAAGAATGAATGGAGGTGAACCACAGCGCGGCGCATCAGGGGGTGTAAGCAGAGCCCCTGAGCTCTGAGTGACAGGATGTTCTGTGTGAGGGCTCGTGAAAGCCGTGACGGCACCGTAGGCTGTATCAGCAGTGCGACGTCTCCTTCTGAAGCACACGGAGAACATTCTCAAAGCTTCCGTCTCCAGATTCCACCTTGACCTTCCTGACCTCCGACAGCCGGCAGCTGCATGCTGGGATACATTCCTCCGGAGCGGGGGGGCACGCGGTGTGCATACCGAATGACACGCTCTCTCCCGAGCCGCGATAACCGGTTTAGGATAATTCGTTTGATAGTCTGATAATGAACCTTCTGATCCGCTGGTGAGGCGGGCTGATTGAGGGCGTCTCCTCAGAGCTGGAGTTTTCGCGCGTTATCTGCGCACGGCGACGAAAGCCGCTTACGTGCTGATCTCCTCTCGCTCCGGGGCGTGTGGGCTGTGCCCCGCGCGGGACTCAAACCCGCAGATCCGCGTGAGGCAGAGCGGGATTAGCACATTCATCAGCGCGCGCTCTCTCACGCCGTCAGAGTAATTAAGGCAGAGCCGCGTCCCGCATGACTGCCCTCCTCCCGCCCGGCCCAGACGGGCCCCTGCCTCTGCACAGAGCCCCTGAGGGGGGGAGAAGAACCGGGTCGATAATGTGAGCAGCGGTTTGATAACAGGAACCAAGCGCCAGTGACTCATTCCGCCGGGGATGGCAAATTAGCCGTCTGTCTGCAGCCTGCCCAACACACTCACACAGACACTCACACACACACTCACACACACACACACAGACACTCACACAGACACACACACACACACTCACACAGACACTCACCCACACACACACACAGACACTCACACACACACACAAACACTCACACACCCACACAGACACTCACACAGACACTCACACACACACTCACACACACACACACAGACACTCACACAGACACACACACACACACTCACACAGACACTCACCCACACACACACACAGACACTCACACACACACACAAACACTCACACACCCACACAGACACTCACACAGACACTCACACACACACTCACACACACACACACACACTCACACACACACTCACCCACACACTCACCCACACACAGACTCACACATGCACACACGTACACACTCACACACACTCACACAGACACACAGACACACACACACACACACACACAGACACACAGACACACAGACACACAGACACACACTCGCAGACACACAGACACACACTCGCAGACACACACACACACACACAGGCTGAAGTTATGCCCTAAAAAGGTCCTCCAGGGACTCCCAATTTTTAAAACGCTTTTAGCACATCCTAATATATCTGCTCTTTTTTGTTAAATTCTTTCTGCAAGAAGGCAAAAAAAAAAAAAAACATGAATATTTATGCAAAACACCAGTTATTTATTTATTTACAACAACATGACTTCATCTCGGAGCGGTTGTGAATGCATACTCTCCAGGGGGAAGTTCTCTGAATGTAAAACTTCAGCTTGGATCAGGACGGACAGTAAAGACGGCACGTCCCTGTCACCCTCCCCCAAACACCGCACCCGCAGAGAAGCCAAGGGGCTCCTTCAGCCCAAACTCAGCTAAATGAGGCTCATTTTTCACAGGTCCCCTCTAATGGACTAAACCCCCAGTCCTGCAAATGAATGAATTTGCCTCTTTGTGCAGAAACCCAGGCAGAAGGAAAATAAAAGGTTTTCACCCCAATTAAGCTCCTTAAAGGCACTTCTTAGGGAGAATTAATTTTTATAATCTATCTTCGAGTCTTCCTGCATCGGAGACCCACAGTAATCTGCCTGAATAAGACTCTTTTAAAGTTTACTTTGACAGAATGACCACACTGCCGTGTGTGTCTGAAAAGCAGGCGTGCTGCATGAACATATCACACAGCAAGCAGATAGATAGATAGATAGATAGATAGATAGACAGATAGACAGATAGACAGACAGTGCTTTTCTAGACACTCAAAGCGCTTTACAGTGATGAGGGGAGTCATGTATAGCACCCACCTGGGTGATGCAACGGCAGCCATTTTGTGCCAGAACGCTCTCCACACACCAGCTGAGATGGAGAGGCAGACCTTTTGGCAAAGTAAAGGAAACCGCACGCTTTAGAGGCGGGTGTGCACTATAAGCCACACTGCACCCTCCCAACGGGCCCAGAGAACCTCCACAACCTCAGCCTCACCCGCTGCACGCTCACGCACCCCGCTAAACCTCCAGGAAATGGCTCTGCTCCACCCTGAATCTGCTGTATCTTTGAGAGTCTCCTGAAAGATTTAGCAGAACATCCATTCCCCTGCTCTCAAAATGTTTTCTCAGGGACGTCTCCAGTAAAACGCTCCCCCTACGTCTCCCTCAAATATCAGTTTCACCTGCATGCACCGGCTGTCTTTAGCGTAGCATCCTGGCGGCGCTCCAGCGGTACTCCTGAAGCCCGCGGTTATGGGAGAGCCTCGCGAGACGCACAGTCTCCAGGGAGGAGGAGAGAGCGGATGAAAAGTGCACTTTCAATGTTCAGACTCGCTCTGAACTCAAACCTGAATCTCCGTCAATCACAGTTAGCCGCAGCGTTAGCGGTGAGCGGTTTGGGAGAAGGCGTGTGTGCGTGGGGCAGGGTGTGTTTGGGAGAAGGCGTGTGTGTGGGGGGCAGGGTGTGTGAATGATGTCCGATGTCACTGCCGCCAAAGCAAAATACTATCAAACACAAATTCAGAACTCTGCTTCTAACCCCCGGAAACTTTTCTCCATTTTCTCCTCTCTCCTCAACGCACCGCCTCCTCCTCCTCAGTCCTCCTTCGCTGCTGATGACTTTGCTGATTTCTTCGATGAGAAGGTCGCAGTCATCCGCAGATCCTTTACAACCGCCGCCCCCCTCACTGTGCCCTTCCCCCCCTCTAGGCCCATCCCTTCCTTTTCCACTTTCTCCCCCCTTACAGACTCTGATGTTTCTCAACTCCTGCTCTGCCACCGCCCTACAACCTGTGCCCTTGACCCTATCCCCTCTTCTCTTCTCCAAACTATCACACCTGACATTCTCCCATTTGTCACCTCCTCCCTGTCTTCCGGCTGTTTTCCGGCATCCTCCAAGAGGGCCCACATCACTCCGCTGCTAAAAAAGCCTACCCTGGATCCCTCCATCATCCAGAACTACCGCCCAGTATCTCTTCTTCCTTTCCTTTCTAAAACTATAGAACGAGCCGCTTCTACTCAACTTTCTTCCTTCTTTTCTAACAACAACCTGCTAGACCCCCATCAGTCTGGCTTCAGATCGGGCCACTCGACAGAGACTGCGCTCCTCTCCGTCAGTGAGTCACTTCATGCCGCACGAGCAGCCTCCCTCTCCTCTGTCCTCATTCTTCTAGATCTCTCTGCTGCCTTCGACACTGTGGATCACTCCATCCTCCTGTCTGCCCTGTCAGCAACGGGCATCTGTGGCACAGCCCTGGACTGGATTGAGTCCTACCTCTCTGGTCGCTCCTTCCAGGTTGCCTGGGCTGGTTCGGTATCGACACCTCGGCCCCTCGCCACAGGAGTTCCCCAGGCCTCAGTCCTTGGCCCACTTCTTTTTTCTCTCTACACTCGCTCCCTTGGCCCTGTGATCACTGCACATGGGCTATCCTACCACTGCTATGCGGACGATACCCAACTCTTCGTCTCGTTCCCGCCGTCTGATACGCAGGTTTCAGCCCGTATCTCTGCTTGCCTGAGGGACATCCAGAGCTGGATGGACAACCACCATCTAAAGCTCAACCCAGGTAAAACTGAAATGATATTCATCCCTGCTAATACCTCTCCCCATCTGGATCTCTCCATTTCCCTCGGGGATACCACACTCACGCCGTCACCCAGTGCAAGGAACCTCGGCGTGGTGATGGACAGCAGACTGTCCCTTTCCGAGAACATTGCGGCGGTGACCCGGTCTTGCAGGTTCTTCCTATACAACATACGGAGAATCCGCCCCTTTCTCACCCCCTACTCGACCCAGCTCCTGGTCCAAGCGATGGTTCTGTCCCGCCTGGACTACTGCAATTCCCTCTTGGCTGGCCTCCCAGCGTCCGCCATCAGACCCCTCCAACTCATCCAGAATGCAGCAGCTCGTCTGGTCTTCAACCTTCCCAAATACTCACATGTCACCCCCCTGCTTACTTCCCTCCACTGGCTGCCTGTCATGGCTCGCATCAAATTCAAAACATTGGTGCTAGCCTTCCAAGCAGTTAAAGGGTCTTCCCCAGCTTATCTGCAAAAAATCATCAGACCCTACACCCCTGCCAGACCTCTTCGTTCAGCCTCCACAGGCCGCTTGGCACCTCCCCCTCTCAGAACCTCCACCTCACGCTCACGACTACTGTCTGTTCTGGCTCCACGGTGGTGGAACGAACTCCCCGTTGAGGTCAGAACTATAGAATCTCTCCCCACCTTCAAGCGCAAGCTGAAGACACACCTCTTCAAACAGCACCTCTCCCCATCCCTCCCTACCTCCCTGTGAACCTTAATTGTTGTCTCTGTGACTTGTGTATCGGTATTTTAGTTGGCTAGGTAAGCAGTGTTTGGATAGTTAACTTTGGTGACTTTTGCTCTGTTTGTTTGTTTGTTCAAAAAAAATAAAAAAAATAAAAAATAAAAAAATAAAATGGCCCTTGTCCTTATCTTTGTTGTACAGGTAGCAGTTGAAATTGTACTTACCTCTAGGGTCTTTCAGCGAACTTATCCCTGGTTATGGGTATGCACTTTGTTGTACGTCGCTCTGGATAAGAGCGTCTGCCAAATGCCAATAATGTAATGTAATGTAATGTAATGTGTGTGGGAGAAGGCGTGTGTGTGGGGGGCAGGGTGGGTTTGGGAGAAGGCGTGTGTGAGCGGGTAATCCAGGCACATATTAATGAACCCACAGCCTCTCTGAGGGAGTCAGCAGCTCCATAAACATGCAGCCCATGTTCCAGAACAGGCACAGACGTGCAAACACTTATAACTAAAGAGATTAAAGTCTCAGACAGTCGGGAGTGTAATTGTGTTGTCTCGCAATTGCTCTCAAAACCGCTGTTCATCAAACACGCCAAAATAACAGACAACCATGGCCACCCTGAACAAATTAATCCACAGCAACACTCTTATAATGTTATCAAAATGGGACAGGAATTAAATCCAGCAGGAAGACTTCACATCCTAATCGCCTCTGCGTGACTGGGTGAGTGAGTGAAATAAATAATGAGTGAGTGAGTGAGTGAGTGTGTGTGTGAGTGAGTGAGTGAGTGTGGGTGTGAGTGAGTGTGTGAGTGAGTGTGTGAGTGAGTGAGTGAGTGAGTGTGTGTGTGAGTGAGTGAGTGTGTGTGAGTGAGTGAGTGTGTGAGTGTGTGAGTGAGTGAGTGAGTGTGTGAGTGAGTGAGTGAGTGTGTGAGAGTGAGTGAGTGAGTGAGTGTGTGAGTGTGTGAGTGAGTGAGTGTGTGTGAGTGAGTGTGTGAGTGAGTGAGTGAGTGAGTGTGTGAGTGAGTGAGTGTGTGTG
>NC_083778.1:21366261-21381261 GCF_963514075.1 Conger conger
ATGGGCTCTGTGAGAGGGAGGGAGAGAGGGGGAGGGGGGGGAGAGGAGGGAGAGAGAGAGAGAGGGAGGGAAGGAGGGAGAGGGAGAGAGGGGGAGGGAGAGGGAGAGAGAGGGAGGGAGAGAGAGGGAGGGAGAGGGAGAGAGGGGGGAGGGAGAGAGAGAGAGGGGAGAGAGGGAGAGGGAGAGAGAGAGGGAGAGGGAGAAAGAGGGAGAGGGAGAGAGAAGGAGAGAGAGGGAGAGAGAGAGGGGGGCAGAGATGGAGAGAGAGGGAGAGGGAGAAAGAGAGGGGGAGAGAGAGGGAGAGAATGAGAGAGAGGGAGATAGTGAGAGATAGTGAGAGAGAGGGAGAGAGAAGGAGACAGAGGGGGAGCGCTGCAATCCTGTGTAAAACCAGGTATTTCCCATCACATACAGCTGAAAACACAAACAGCTGCTTCTGAAAAATAGCAAAACGTATACATTTGTAAATACCATGAAATACAAGATGATTGTCTGTCCATTTGCCTCATATTCATCTTTTGATCTGAAATCCAAGCCTGAATAGCAAAAATAACACATTTTACGGTACTGATACCGTACTTTTGGAGGGAGGTGCGTGTGTGTGCTGCGTGTGCGTTACTGTGTGTGTGTGTGCGTGTGTTAATGGATCGGTTTGACACACATGCACATGACAAGACTTTTCACAACACAGTTAGCCGAGCTGTGTGCGCTGATCTGAGCAATACGCTGTGAATGAGCCCCTCTCTGATCAGAGGCAGTCTCAGACACAGCTGGGTCCAGGGACAAAGACTCAAACACTTCAAAGGGAAAAGTTTTAAACGCGTTTGAAGTAGAAGTTCTTCCTCTGAGCCCGCAGGACCTTTTGAGCGACTGCTCAGAGGTGTCCTCAGAGTCCCCCCCCCCCCCCCGGGGCGGGGCAGGGCAGGAGGAGGGCAGAAGAGACGGGCAGCCAGGCGAACACGCCTGTGATCTGCGGAGCCCTGTCCCCCAGACGTGGCCCCGACATCCGTCAAATCCACTGCCCACCCTTCAGAAATTCCCCTGAAAGATCAGTTTCTCTCGAGAAGACGTCGTATCGCGGAAGCTAGTGTGGCTCTCAGCTCCGTTTCACAGTGACGCTGAAGCAGGGGGCCAGAGGGCCAGCAGGGGGCAGTGTGGGGACCCGGGACAGAGAAACAGCCTCATTACTGCGAGTAAAAGCAGCTCCATCAGCCCCCTGCCTCCGTCCACAGCCCCCACACTGAGGGCCCATTACAGGGCCCGGAATAACCAACACCCCCTACCGTCCACCAACACCCCCCACTGTCCACAGCCCCCACACTGAGGGCCCATTCCAGGGCCCGGAATAACCAACACCCCCCACTGATGACCCCCCACCCACCGTCTCCTGCCAGTGCCCGAGAGAGAGCCCACCCTGTCGCTCCGCGGGGGGGAGAAACCAGCACCACGCCCTGACCCCCAGCTCAAGCCTCTCCTTCACACTTAGACACCCAGTGCGCATGCCCTGGTGCCAAAACAGCCCCACAGTCCACCAGGCCAGCCCCCGTGAACTGGCTCCTCACTCCAAAGAGCAGCTCCCGTTCTCACACACATCTCCCTGATCTCCCCAGACCGCACCGACTCCCTACTGATGACATCACTCATGACATCACAGAGGGGACAGCAGAGTGACATCACTGGACTGGGCTTATAATTGGTGGTGGGGGGCGGCCTGTAGCCTACTGGTTAAGGTAAATGACTGGGACCCGCAAGGTCGGTGGTTCGATCCCCAGTCTCACCACAATAAGATCCGCACAGCCGTTGGGCCCTTGAGCAAGGCCCTTAACCCTGCATTGCTCCAGGGGAGGATTGTCTCCTGCTTAGTCTAATCAACTGTTCGTCGCTCTGGATAAGAGCCAAAATGCCAATAATGTAATGTAATCATAATAATGTAATGTGAACCGACACAGTACTCCAGTGACGAATCAGGGAGCAGGGTATTGGGACGCTCTCTGAACAGAGCCAGGCTATTCGTTCATTACAAGGAGCTGCGACAGGCACGCAAATGTGGGCTGAGTGCTCCTGGGCTGAGGGCAGACCAGGACAGCTCCAGGGCGGGTTCCCCCAGGTACGCAGCGCTGCGTCAGGGCCGCTCCAGCAGCCAGAGGGCTGCAGGTTGAAGCCCCAGACGTCGCAGTGCTGCGACAGACACCCGTGAACACGTTTGTCTCAGTGAACACTCCGCTCTGAGTCACCGTGATGACGGCCCGGGAGAGCTCGGCAAGGGCGGAAACAACACACAGCGCTAAATCAGCACACAGCGCTAAATCCACACAGCGCTAAATCAGCACACAGCGCTAAATCAGCACAGCGCTAAATCCACACACAGCGCTAAATCAGCACACAGCGCTAAATCAGCACACAGCGCTAAATCAGCACAGCGCTAAATCCACACACAGCGCTAAATCAGCACAGCGCTAAATCCACACACAGCGCTAAATCAGCACACAGCGCTAAATCCAGGAGTGTGTGTGTATATGTGAGTGTGTGTGTGTGTGTGAGTGTGTGTGTGTGTATGTGTATGTGTATGTGTGTATGTGTGTGTGTGTGTGTGTGTGTATGTGTATGTGTATGTGTGTGTGTGTGTATGTGTATGTGTGTGTGTGTGTGTGTATGAGAGTGTGTGTATGTATGTGTGTGTGTGAGTGTACTCACTCCTGACTGGAGTCTCTCTATGCAGATGTCTGGCGGCGTTGAGTTAGCAGCTAACTGCACGTCTCTTTAATCCTCTCCCGCTCTGCTTTTATCCCGTTACTGAGCGAGACTGGGCGAGACTGAGCGAGACGTGGGAGACCTGAGAGGAGCTGTCAGCCCGTCTCTAGGGGAATCCCACAGTGAAATCCTCCCATCCGTCTTCATCCCACAACAGCCCCACAACACCAGCTAGGATAGTCACAGTCCAGCTCATTTCAGCTTTCTCAGCCTCTCTCTCTCTCTCTCTCCCCCTCCCTCTCTCTGCTTGACTGCTCACTCTATCTCTGTCTCCTTCCCACCATTTCCCCCCTCTCTCTCCCTGTCTCTCTCCTTCTCTCTCTCCTTCTCTCCCCCTCCTCTCTCTCTCTCTCCCTCTCTCCTCTCTCCTCTCTCTCCTCTCTCTCCTCTCTCTCTCTCCCTCTCTCCCCCTCCTCTCTCTCCTTCTCTCCCTCTCCCCCTCCTCTCCCTCTCTCTCTCCCTCCTCTCTCCCCCTCCTCTCTCTCTCTCCCTCTCCTCTCTCCCCCTCCCTCTCTCCCTCTCCTCTCTCCCCCTCCTCTCTCCCCCTCTTCTCTCCCCCTCTCTCTCTCTCCCTCTCTCCCCCTCCTCTCTCTCCCTCTCTCCCCCTCCTCTCTCTCTCCTTCTCTCTCCTTCTCTCTCCCCCTCCTCTCTCCTTCTCTCTCCTTCTCTCTCCTTCTCTCTCCCCCTCCTCTCCCTCCTCTCTCCCTCTCTCTCCAGATGAATTTTCATGTGTGCTCTGTGTCTCTGTCCCGTTCCACGAATGTCATGTTTTTTTAAACAGAGGAACAGAAGAGTCATATGGACCTGCCTGCTGCCACGGCGACAAGCTCCTAGAACAGAGACAGGGCAAGCCCCGATACACACACACACACACACACACACACACACACACACACACACACTCAAACACACACACATACACAAACACACATATACACACATACACACACACGCACGCACATACACACACTCTCATACACACACAGACACAATATACACACACACACTACATACACATACGCTCACACACACCCACACAGACACAATATACACACACTATATACACACACACTCACACACACATTCACAATCACTATATATACACACACACTCACACACACACACTCACTCACACACACTATACACTCACACACACACACACACACACACAAACACTATGTATACACACACACACACAGACACACTATATACACACACACAGAAACACACCACACACACACATACGCACACAGAGGGATGTCTAACATGATTCAGAATGTAAATGGCATGTCTAATATGCCTGTGGGTAGTGTCCAGCCACTCGTTAATCTCCTGAACACATACGTGCTACAGCTTGTGAATTTTAACATGGCAGTTTATGTCATAATTAATTCAGCTGCTTCGCCTCCAGTCCCAGCACTAATCCAATCACACAGAGCGCAAAACTGATTATGGGGTCAGGGCCACGGATAGGGGGCAATTACCAGCTCCGTCTCAAAAGCTGCTGTGTGCTCCAGAGACGACATGGAGCCCACCCACGGAAACACACACACACACACGCACACACACACACACGCACACACACACACACACGGGCACACACGGGCACACACACACACACACACACGCACACGCACACACACACGCACACGCACACACACGGGCACACACGGGCACACACACACTTGCAAAAACACAGAGACAGACACATATACACACACACACACACACACACACACAAATATACACGTGTGCATGCACACACATAAATAGACAGACACACTTACAGGTACACACACTACACACACATGCACACACACAAATGCACAGAGACAGACACACATACACACACACATAGACAGACACAGAAACACACACAAACGCACACTGACAGACACACACCAGGAGACACTGCCTGCCTCCCCCTCCTCAGAATAGACACACACTTCTGAGCAGGCAGTGAAAGTATTAATACGCATTAATCATGAACATATTTCCACCGAGTGAGTGTGGCAGACGCCAGGCTTAACGCAGAAACAAACAAACAGGCTCTCAGCTGCCAAAGGAGCTCGTTCCACGGCGGACTCCCGATCCTACGGAGTCAGAAAGCAGCCGTCAGAACGAGCAGCCAGCTCAGCGTTCACCTGACTGTGATCATGGACAGAGTAACGCAGTCTCAGATGAACAGAGGCCGAGAAACAGAGACCCAGGGAAGGCGTTTGAGCAGACGCCAGGACTGCGGAGCGCCAGCGATCCGGCACGTGTTCCACGGGAGCCCCCCCCTGAGCATCCATCACGAACACTCCTGCTTTCTCCACAAAATGTCACTTTATTTTCAGTCTCCAAACAAACGCACGCCTCGCATGCCAGCCGCGAAACAGAACACAGACAGCTTTCTATAAACCCCCCCCGAGGCAAAACACAGTTCCAGACACGGTGACATCATTCAAGCGAGACAGCCAATGAAACATCACACAGCGCTCCATGGGGGGGGGTCGCTAATTGACACAATTGGCACAGACCCTCAGCGGGGGGACGGGGGGACGTACCGGTCTCCCGGGAGATCTGCACGAAGGCGTCCACGCCACTCTCTCCGTAGTTGCCCTCGGAGGCCAGCGTGGAGACGTAGTTCCAGCCCATCGCCGTGACGATGTCCAGCATGGCCTGGGCCTGGTAGGAGTCGGGCGGGACCACGCGGGAGAAGAAGTCGTAGCGGCTGTTGTCACTCAGCTCCGGGGCCGTGGAGGCGTAGCTCACCTGCGGGATCTGAGCAGAGGAGCACAGAGTCACTACTGACGTCTACTGACCGTCTACTGACCGTCACTACATACCATCTAGAGAGTGTCACTACTGACCGTCTGCAGACCAGCTACAGACCGGCACGAAATACCATCTTCAGAGCGTCACGACTGACCGTCTACAGACCATCACTACTGCCCATCAACAGACCATCACTATAGACCAGCTACAGACCATCATTACATACCTTCTACAGACCGTCACTACTGCCCATATACAGACCATCAACAGACTGTCATGACTAACTATCTACAGACCATCACTACAGACCATCTATAGATTATCTACAGACCGCCTGCAGACCCTCACTACAGGACCAATATACAGACCGTCTACAGACTGCCACTACAGACCATCACCACAGACCATCTACAAACTGTTAGCACACGCCATATATACTCCACAGCCAAGGCACGATAGATCCTCCAGTCAATACCATAGATCCTCCAGTCAACACCACAGATCCCAGCACAACACAATCAGTCACGTGCTGGTTCTTATTGCCTGTCTCTGGGAGTGGGCAGCCCTGGCCCACACCAGCAGGGATAGCATACGCTAACGATGGCTACCCTCCCATTCTCACATGGGCGAGCAGTGGACGCGTACACTCAAAGCAGAGAGTAATCATCCAGCAGATACTCAACCAATCACAGCCCTGAGTCTGGGGCAGACTGAGAGGCTGCAGTTCTGCTCAGGGCACTCCACTACCTCATTACAAAAGGCCGCCAGGCCCAGAGACCAGGGGAATTACCCGCTGTGAACTCCCTCAGACTCCATCAACATCGCCTCGGGCCCAGCTGCCATCTTGCATCCAGCAGCTGACCCGACATCCACCTCAGACGCGCACGTCCATCCACAGGGCGCTTCAAACAGGTCGCCGCTTCCCTTCACAATACAAAACCAAAATATTACACTTTGTATAATATTGTACAAAATATTATACGTGCAGGTGTTTAGCCCTGAAAATGTAAACGTCCCGATTGATCAACTCCCTGTAAACTCTGCTCAGAGCGGATTTGGGAAACTCGGGAACGTTTCTGAGAACATCTCCAGGCTCCACGGGGTGAACAATGCATTTCCAAACATCAGAAAAAGTAAATAAATCCACAGAAGATTCAGCACAAAAATATAACAGTCTCACAATGCACACAGAGCAAAATACATATTTCAAGAGCTTCTATAAATATCTTCTCATTATTCTCAGGACAAACTGTTCCAAGTGAAAACAAGACACCCCAGCAAAGCTCACTTTGTTTGCTTAAGTACGTTCGAGAGTCTGTCTGTGTGACTTAAGTGACTGTTTGTGCTGACGACTGAGCAGGATGAACATGTTCTTACTCAGGAATCGAGCGTTTATAAGGCTCACAGGCGCGGCACTTCCTAACGAACCGGGAGTTTATGACGCAGTAAAGTTACAGCAAGGAAAAAAAAACCAACAAACAAATAACACTTAAACATGCCAAAAAAAAAAACGTAACAAATGAAAGGTAATTAGGTTAAGCGATAAAAAGTAACGGTGTAGCCGTGTTTATGGATTCATTTCATTTCTATTAAATGCTCTTACTTACCGTACAACTGCCACTGCTGCCATGGCAACGCTCAGGCGGTTCTGCCCATAAAAGGTGTTTTGGGACACGAGGGTTTACCTTGAATTCTCTTTCTCAACAACATTTACACTTCAGCTCAGCCGAGCTTCCTACAATCCCACTGACTCTGATTGAGCAGCCTGTCATAAACGGTAAATGGCAGACATTTATATAGCGCCTTTATCCAAAGCGCTGTACAATTGATGCTTCTCCATCCACCCATTCATACACACACTCACACACCGACGGCGATTGGCTGCCATGCAAGGCCCCGACCAGCTCGTCAGGAGCATTTGGGGGTTAGGTGTCTTGCTCAGGGACACTTCGACACAGCCCGGGCGGGGATCGAACCGGCAACCCTCTGACTGCCAGACGAACGATCTCTTACTGCCTGAGCCATGTATGCCTTGTGGCTAAGGTACATGACTGGGGCAGCCTGTAGCCTAGTGGCTAAGGTACATGACTGGGGCAGCCTGTAGCCTAGTGGCTAAGGTACATGACTGGGGCAGCCTGTAGCCTAGTGGCTAAGGTACATGACTGGGGCAGCCTGTAGCCTAGTGGCTAAGGTACATGACTGGGGCAGCCTGTAGCCTAGTGGCTAAGGTACATGACTGGGGAAGCCTGTAGCCTAGTGGCTAAGGTACATGACTGGGGAAGCCTGTAGCCTAGTGGCTAAGGTACATGACTGGGAGAGCCTGTAGTCTAGTGGCTAAGGTACATGACTGGGGCAGCCTGTAGCCTAGTGGCTAAGGTACATGACTGGGACCCAGAAGGTTGGTGGTTCAAGCCCCGGTGTAGCCACAATAAGATCCGCACAGCCCGGAACATGTAATGTTCCAGAAAGTTCCATCTTAGACTAGCCATCCACAATTGCTTCAACACCACAAGAGCTGAATTCACCACACAAAGGGCCTCGCTAGCGGCTCACCAGCAAAGACACCTGATCAGGCTCCTGGCATGTGGAGCTGACGGAGGCGGCTGCAGCAGGAGGCGCTATCGGGCTCCAGACAGTCTTCAGGTCCAGCTCCGGAGAGCCAGCGACAGCCATCGGGGGCGGGAGGGAGGGAGAGAGAGGAAAGATTCATAAGGGCCATTACGCGGGGACGTTTATTGCGGCGGGAATCCTCTTCTTTTCCATTTCCGCTGATGAAATTAGCCGTCCCAATCAACACGGATCAGATGGATTCAGGTCGCGGCGGAGGTCCCGGGGAAGGGCCGCTCCGCGCCCCGTCGGGGAGGAGAGGAACGGGAGCGCCGTCCGCAATCAGAGGAGTAACTCAATCAGGGCGCGACAAGGGCCCGGCGCTCCAGCGCATTAGGAGGGAAATGAACGCAAAGCCCCTAAAAGATCCATCTGCCTTCTCCTCTGCCTCATGAATAACGCCGGCACGGCTCAGAGGAACTACAGTCCCCACAGTGCACCATGACTACGGAGGGGGAGAAGGGACAAAAATGGACAGATGGCTACGTGATAGAAATAACGAACAAAAGCTGGCGTATTCGTTTCATTTTTTTTCCAGAGACATATCTGCATGGCTTCTGCTGTTCTGAGAGAGATCATCGTCAAACTGCAGATCCGACGGAAGGCTATTCAAACCGAACAAAAAAAAAAAAAAAAAAAAAAAACAACCAATCAGATTTCCAGAGAACACTGTCGTCAGAAGGCTGACCGTTGACATGGAAACGTGTGCATCCACGTCCGATCAAAAAAAAGAGCTGGTTAGCTAACTCTGGCACACTTACATTGATGTGGAGACTGAGAATGATTACTGTGCACTGTCCCCGGTAAATAAAATAAAAAAAGATTTTTTTTTTGGGGCCGATGTTAAATGAGGATAGGCCCTGTTCCGCTTCTGTGCATAAGCGCTCACTGAAGGACTGAAATCACAGATCAGCGCTCACCGAAGGACTGAAATCACAGATCAGCGCTCACCGAAGGACTGAAATCACAGATCAGCGCTCACCGAAGGACTGAAATCACAGGCCATAAATCATGTGTCCGTGTGAGAACTGCTACACCCGAGAGAACGCACACAGGGAGGGAGGGAGAGAGGGGGAGAGAGAAAGGGAGAGAGAAAGAGGGAGAGAGGGAGAGAGGGAGAGAGGAGGAGAGAGAGGGAGAGAGGGGGGAATCAAGACGAGAGAGATGGGAGAGATATTCTTTCATACGTTCTTGCTGTAAAATGCAACAAAAACCAACTCCTGTGACACTACTAAAGGCAGCTCCAATCGCTCCATTTAAGAGAAAGAGAGAGAGAGAAGGAGAGAAGGAGAGAGAGAGAGCGTGGCTTTGACTTTTGATGTCCTTTAATGAACATTTCACTTACTATCAAATATATCATGGTATACATTCCACTCCATGGTATATATTACATTACATTACATTACATTATTGGCATTTGGCAGACGCTCTTATCCAGAGCGACGTACAACAAAGTGCATACCCATAACCAGGGATAAGTTCGCTGAAAGACCCTAGAGGTAAGTACAATTTCAACTGCTACCTGTACAACAAAGATAAGGACAAGGGCCATTTTTTTTTTTTTTGAACAAACAAACAAACAAACAGAGCAAAAGTTACCAAAGTTAACTATCCAAACACTGCTTACCTAGCCAACTAAAAATACCGATACACAAAGCAAGTCACAGAGACAACAATTAAGGTTCACAGGGAGGTAGGGAGGGATGGGGAGAGGTGCTGCTTGAAGAGGTGTGTCTTCAGCTTGCGCTTGAAGGTGGGGAGAGATTCTATAGTTCTGACCTCAACGGGGAGTTCGTTCCACCACCGTGGAGCCAGAACAGACAGTAGTCGTGAGCGTGAGGTGGAGGTTCTGAGAGGGGGAGGTGCCAAGCGGCCTGTGGAGGCTGAACGAAGAGGTCTGGCAGGGGTGTAGGGTCTGATGATTTTTTGCAGATAAGCTGGGGAAGACCCTTTAACTGCTTGGAAGGCTAGCACCAATGTTTTGAATTTGATGCGAGCCATGACAGGCAGCCAGTGGAGGGAAGTAAGCAGGGGGGTGACGTGTGAGTATTTGGGAAGGTTGAAGACCAGACGAGCTGCTGCATTCTGGATGAGTTGGAGGGGTCTGATGGCGGACGCTGGGAGGCCAGCCAAGAGGGAATTGCAGTAGTCCAGGCGGGACAGAACCATCGCTTGGACCAGGAGCTGGGTCGAGTAGGGGGTGAGAAAGGGGCGGATTCTCCGTATGTTGTATAGGAAGAACCTGCAAGACCGGGTCACCGCCGCAATGTTCTCGGAAAGGGACAGTCTGCTGTCCATCACCACGCCGAGGTTCCTTGCACTGGGTGACGGCGTGAGTGTGGTATCCCCGAGGGAAATGGAGAGATCCAGATGGGGAGAGGTATTAGCAGGGATGAATATCATTTCAGTTTTACCTGGGTTGAGCTTTAGATGGTGGTTGTCCATCCAGCTCTGGATGTCCCTCAGGCAAGCAGAGATACGGGCTGAAACCTGCGTATCAGACGGCGGGAACGAGACGAAGAGTTGGGTATCGTCCGCATAGCAGTGGTAGGATAGCCCATGTGCAGTGATCACAGGGCCAAGGGAGCGAGTGTAGAGAGAAAAAAGAAGTGGGCCAAGGACTGAGCCCTGGGGAACTCCTGTGGCGAGGGGCCGAGGTGTCGATACCGAACCAGCCCAGGCAACCTGGAAGGAGCGACCAGAGAGGTAGGACTCAATCCAGTCCAGGGCTGTGCCACAGATGCCCGTTGCTGACAGGGCAGACAGGAGGATGGAGTGATCCACAGTGTCGAAGGCAGCAGAGAGATCTAGAAGAATGAGGACAGAGGAGAGGGAGGCTGCTCGTGCGGCATGAAGTGACTCACTGACGGAGAGGAGCGCAGTCTCTGTCGAGTGGCCCGATCTGAAGCCAGACTGATGGGGGTCTAGCAGGTTGTTGTTAGAAAAGAAGGAAGAAAGTTGAGTAGAAGCGGCTCGTTCTATAGTTTTAGAAAGGAAAGGAAGAAGAGATACCGGGCGGTAGTTCTGGATGATGGAGGGATCCAGGGTAGGCTTTTTTAGCAGCGGAGTGATGTGGGCCCTCTTGGAGGATGCCGGAAAACAGCCGGAAGACAGGGAGGAGTTGACAAGGGAGGTGACAAATGGGAGAATGTCAGGTGTGATAGTTTGGAGAAGAGAAGAGGGGATAGGGTCAAGGGCACAGGTTGTAGGGCGGTGGCAGAGCAGGAGTTGAGAAACATCAGAGTCTGTAAGGGGGGAGAAAGTGGAAAAGGAAGGGATGGGCCTAGAGGGGGGGAAGGGCACAGTGAGGGGGGCGGTGGTTGTAAAGGATCTGCGGATGACTGCGACCTTCTCATCGAAGAAATCAGCAAAGTCATCAGAGACCAAAAGAAGGAGAGAGAGAGGGAGAGACAGAGGGAGGGAGAGACAGAGATAAAGAGAGACAGAGGGAGAGACAGAGGGAGAGACAGAGAGACAGAGAGAGAGAGAGAGAGAGAGAGAGAGACAGAGAGAGACGGAGAGGGAGAGAGAGAGAGAGAGAAAAAGAGGGAGAGACAGAGACAGAGAGAGGGAGGGAGAGAGAGAGAGAACAGGTGAGCGTGCGGCAGTGAAAGCTGACTCTCAGTGTGGCCCTGCTGTGTCTCCCCGGGGGCCCATAAAGAGCTGGAGCTGTGCGTGACGTGGGAGTGAGTCTCAGGCCCCTCTCCCGCTGAGGCCCCACAGACAGAGTGTGTTTCCTGGGCGCTGGAGACAGAGACCCCCCCCCCCCCAGCGCAGCCCCATGATAGCAGCTGTTACAGCACACTCATAACAACTCCCCCCCAGGAGCTTTTACTGTGAAACAGGGACTTTTATTTGGGAATTGTACAGCTCATAACTGCAAAATTACACACACACACACACACACACACACTCCCTCCCTCTTCCTCTGTCACACACACACATACTCTCTCCCCCTCACACACGCGCGCACACACACACACTCTCTCTCATTCTCTCACTCCCCCTTTCTCTCTCTCGCATACACACACTCTGGAGGAGTGCGAGAGATCATGTGATCAAAATGTTAGGTTATGAGGATGAAGGTGTTTGCCTACTTTTGGTACCCTGGTTTTGGGTATTTTGTCACTATTTGTTTTCATTAAAGAACATCGAAAGTCTCTCTCCTGCTCCTTATTTTTTCTCTCCCTCCCCCCTCCTCCCTCTCTTTCTCCCTCTCTTTCTCCCCTTCTCACCCCGGCTCTGTGCAAGGCCGGGGCAGTTCAGCGCACGTCTCTTTGGCAGTTCTCAGACTCTCAGGCTGTTTCTCACATGTGGGGGCAGGAGTTATCAGGGGTCACCGAAAAGTTCTTAAAAATAACACAAAAACCATCTCATTCTGCTCTCCGCGTCCAAATCTCTCCCCGCTATTTATATTAAGCTTACAGTGCAAAACGTTTTTCCCTAAATTTAATTTGTCCATAGCCTGGTTTTTTTATTTTTCTTGTAGCGGGGTTTTTGGCAGAACATACTCTCTCTTCCCTGCGATTTCGCAAGCTGCAAGCGTTTGTGCCGACCCCTCTCCGACCCCGGAGCAAACGTGCTCAGAAAGGCCCGGAATCGGAGCGCGCAGACACTCCAGACGGGCTAATAAACCCCGCAGCTATTGGCTACCCCTTCATTAACCTTTCACCAAACCCACCAATCGGGTCTCTTCGATGGCAGAATCCTGAAAAGTGCACATCAAAGAGCCTAATTAACTGGACCAAACTGCAGCCAGAATTAGGACTGGATAAAAAGGTCAGGTGGATGAATTTCTGTCGGTTAGAAACACCGGTGAGCTCCCAAAACCTCAGCCTGCCTGAAGGATCGATAGCTGTCCAACATGTTCAGCATTCAGTAAAACATCAGACTCTCAACGTATTATTGACTAACACTGATACCGTACAAGTGTGATGCAAAGGCATTTCCTCTGGATAGCGGTTAGCTTTAAAGCCTGCATCTATTCTCCACCACCCGAAAAACTACACACAGCAACCACATCTTATAGCATCGCATTAAGATGAATTCAACCATTTTACGCTCTTTCATGAGGACCAACTGTTCAAGTCCCTCTTCTGATTCATAACATACTCTATGACATAGACAGCCATGTCATAATGCACAGTGTGATATAGACAGCCATGTCATAATGTATGGCATGATATTGACAGCCATGTCATGACATACTGAGTGATATGGACAGCCATGTCATGACGTACTGTGTGATATAGACAGCCATGTCATAATGTATGGCATGATATTGACAGCCATGTCATGACATACTGAGTGATATGGACAGCCATGTCATGACGTACTGTGTGATATAGACAGCCATGTCATAATGTATGGCATAATATTGACAGAGATGTCATGACATACTGAGTGATATGGACAGCCATGTCATGACGGACTGAGTGATATGGACAGCCATGTTCCCAGAGAGAGAAAGAGTAGCTTCACACTTGCTCTAAATCACAGAACTACATGAAACAACTACCCCCAGGTGATAAAAACCTTCATTAATCCACCATTTTGTAACTGCATTAATTGTGTGATCGAATGATCAAAGACTGAAATTCAGCACTAGTTATGAATGAGAAACATCAATGAGGAACATCAGTGTAATTCTTTGACGAGGGACTACCCACCATTACGAGAATACTGTAGGGACTACAACTTCCACATTCCCACAGGAAAATTCTCCGACGTCCACCACGAATGACGTCTAACTTGGTTCAGCCAATCCCGTAATGGCGGGAGCAATAAACGGTCCCGTATAAGAGCAAGACACGTTCTTGGGATCTCTCTTCTGGCTCTTCTGCTTTTTCTGCCTCTTCTGCTTGTTCTCTTCGACGCACCCTTTATGGCCAGTGGCTTCAGCTCATCTGCTCCGAGACTCGGACAGAGGCTGAATGCTGCACAGCGCACTACCAGGCCTACGGACACACCCAGTTACCTCGCGGTAACTACGTGGCCTATAGTGAGTGGAAATTGTTGTACGCGGAACGCTACATCAGTTTACTCCTGCAAAGCTCACAACAACGAAACAGCAACGAACTTTTACACCTGGAAAAGGACCAGCGGATCAGACGACAACGCGCTGCTAAGACGGGAACACCCCAGCCTGCGCATCTCTCCCGGACACCATTCACAGCACCATCGCCGCTTCTACAAGGACAGCATGTCTTTTGGATCCAGCAATGCGTATGGACTCAGTAAGAAAACAAACATTCAGGCATAGCCAGTGTTTAGTTTCGTCTTAACTGTTTTTGTGAATCTGTTTCAATATTTACCATCCAACCATTGTAATGTGTTTGGTTAGCTACATGTATATGTACGTGAATTGATTCGCCGTCTTTTGCGCATATATAGAGTAAAACTACGCAAGTAGTCCCTTCTCACAGCTGACTCTAACTCATTACCACACCCGGAACTCTAGCTTACTCAAGCTAGCTACTCCCACTTTTACCTTACCTTTCCTTCAAGCGACACGCGCGCTTGCGCGCGCCACACACACGCACACACACATACCCAACTAAATTTCCCTACTAATTCCCGTTCGTTTATCCGTTATGTGTTTGTATGTTTGTTTAATAAATATATTTTATTAAACCCCGGTGTCCGTTTTGGAATCGCATAGACATGAAAGCCGAGTTAAAGCAGTCTTTCGAAGAACTTCCAACCTTCAGGTTATCGGTATGTTCAATCATTAATATTGGTTATTTTAATTATTAATTAAAATACTATATTTGTGGTTGGATATTTCTGATAACAGTAATTTTATGAGACTGATTACTTTTCGCAGTTATACTGCAACACAACGTTTAACTGGCGCCCCGGTTTCGTAGAGAGTAAAATCCC
>NC_083778.1:21401261-21408761 GCF_963514075.1 Conger conger
CCAGATCTGAGACTCCCTGAAGGGGCTCGCGGGCCAAGGCTGGATTTCGGGGACTGATGGTTAACTGATGGGAACAGCCTGCTTCACGCCAGAGGAAAGGCTTTGTGCTCATCCCACTCAGGTGCCATTTTATGGCTTTAAATGATTAATCTGTTAACGGCCGGGGAGAAGCTTGGAGGAGGAGGACTCTTCCCATCATGCACTCTGATTCGGGTTCCCTCGTGGGGAGAAACTAGCAGCTTCTGCTCGACTCTGCCGGAAGGCATACCCCTCTCTGTCACCCACACAGGAACCCTCTTCTCCCAAAGCCCTCCTGCGCACCTCACCATCTCCAAAAAAAAGCCTCTGCGCTACTTTTGAATCACATTACAGTACTTCAGCAGAGTCTCATCCACAGCAGGTTACTCTGCAGGGGAGACAGAAGGAGGTTCACCTGAGCAGCTGTGCCAGACCTGGCTGATACTTCCACACCCCCTAAAAGGCCCGTCCCCAGCAAGAACGATCACTATAACGATAACTGGAAACATACGGTTTTAAAAACCATTCTAACTCAAGTGCTTGGCAGAGTCCACAATTACCACCGCAACTATAGCGACAACTACAGTGACGAGCGATATCGTCACAGCCAATCAAAATTCATCAGAATTTCTTCACATTCAAAATGGTTGTTAACAGAACGTTTTTGTTCATCAGTGCGGATGCCCAGATTGTTTCCGGTGACTGCGTGACTGTGCCGGGGTCACTAAAGGTCACACAGACTGCACTAGGGTCACTAAAGGTCACACGGACTGCACTAGGGTCACTAAAGGTCACACGGACTGCACTAGGGTCACTAAAGGTCACACAGACTGCACTAGGGTCACTAAAGGTCACACAGACTGCACTAGGGCCACTAAAGGTCACACGGACTGCACTAGGGTCACTAAAGGTCACACGGACTGCACCAGGGTCACTAAAGGTCACACAGACTGCACTAGGGTCACTAAAGGTCACACAGACTGCACTAGAGTCACTAAAGGTCACACAGACTGCACTAGGGTCACTAAAGTTCACCCAGACTTCACTAGGGTTACTAAAGGTCACACGGACTGCACTTGGGCCAGTAAAGGTCACACGGACTGCACTAGGGCCAGTAAAGGTCACACAGACTGCACTAGGGTCACTAAAGGTCACACAGACTGCACTAGGGCCACTAAAGGTCACACGGACTGCACTAGGGTCACTAAAGGTCACACGGACTGCACCAGGGTCACTAAAGGTCACACAGACTGCACTAGGGTCACTAAATGTCACACAGACTGCACTAGGTTCACTAAAGGTCACACAGACTGCACTAGGGCCACTAAAGGTCACACGGACTGCACTAGGGTCGCTAAAGGTCACACAGACTGCACTAGGGTCACTAAAGGTCACACAGACTGCACTAGGGTCACTAAAGGTCACACAGACTGCACTAGGGTCGCTAAAGGTCACACAGACTGCACTAGGGTCACTAAAGGTCACACAGACTGCACTAGGGTCACTAAAGGTCACACAGACTGCACTAGGGTCGCTAAAGGTCACACAGACTGCACTAGGGTCACTAAAGGTCACACGGACTGCACTAGGGTCACTAAAGGTCACACGGACTGCACTAGGGTCACTAAAGTTCACACGGACTGCACTAGGGTCACTAAAGTTCACACGGACTGCACTAGGGTCACTAAAGTTCACACGGACTGCACTAGGGTCACTAAAGGTCACACGGACTGCACTAGGGTCACTAAAGGTCACACAGACTGCACTAGGGTCACTAAAGGTCACACAGACTGCACTAGGGTCACTAAAGGTCACACAGACTGTTCAGGCAGCTGCAGCAGCACGTCCTTGCCCCCCCCAGAGGAGCCCCGCTGACCGGGAGCACGCCGGCCTTCCTGCCTTTCATTAAATCCAAATGAAATGTCTCCCACACAGGGCCCCGGAGGCCCGGCCCCTGTCATTAATCACGCAGGTAAACTGGATCCTTCCCTCCTGCAGAGAGCAGCGCGCGCATATCGACCAGCACTGCAGATCCACAGGAAACCCAACACTGTATGACTTCATTATGGATATGGAGGCGGGGGGAGGGTGCAGGGGGATTCAGCGAAAGACACGGGACAGTTAAACACATTCTGATCGCGTTTTCACTTATACGCCCCCTTACGGTAAGAGGATTCATGATCCATTTCAGGCTTTAAAAATAAAATGACATTTACACTTGCTTATTTTACTCGATTGCTTAAATATTCCCACAGCAACAGTCAAAGTAACCGTAGCAACCAGGGACTAGCCCGCCCCTGTCCCCTTACCCCCCTAAATCTGCCCCTTTCGCCCTGCCCCCTGTGCCCCTCTGCCCAGCAGTCTCAGGGCTGAGCCCAGTTAATAGGTCTGGACGTTGGCCCACTGGACGGTGACTCCACGGGCTGACAGCGAGTCATCGCTCTGCCCTTAACTCTTCACAACATTGTCCAGGGCCGAGGAGCCGGCCTATTAAAAAAGCTCTCTGGGCGAGCGGGCTGTCATAAAACACCTCCTCTCTTTACGCCCGGTGATAGCAAAGGAGACGGATGGCTGTCCCTGCCCGGTCTTTCTCAGATCGTTTAGCGATTTATAATGTCTGGGGCTCCTCACTGTCACCGCCCAGGAAGCAGAGGCCGCTGCCAAAACCAAACTCCAACTGCGTCTGGGGGGGGAAGGTGTTCATTACCCCGCTGAACGAAACGCAGCAACCTCGCGAAAGGAGCAAGGTCAGAACGCCGGCGCGTACAAACGCAGCAAATTCACAAACTCGACAAAATGTCTTTCCTCGACAACCTGAAGCACAGCCGCCTGTGCCAGCCCCTCTGTGCGCTGTGGCGTGTCATGTGACTGAGCGAGTTCATGTGCAGCTCACCACCGATGGGTCTCCCACGCTTCCTCAAGCACAAAATTATTATGTAAATAAAATAACTCAGTCCAGCTTGAAGGTGCGTGAAAACTGTCAGAGAAAAGCCAGCTATGTCCCGTTACGTTACGCCACGTCTGAGGAAAGCTCCTGTCCCGTCACGTCCCGTCCTGTTGCTTCTGGCATTCGTTCCCGGGATCTGTGCAAACGACCTGGCACCTCTGTCCGCGTGGGGAACCCGGTCCTGCGGTTCTTTTGAAAGACAGACAGACAGACAGTGCAGCTGCTGCCGGGTCCAGATGTTCCGTGATGACATCGCTCGCAAGCGCCACCAACCGAAACGCAAACGAGGAGGAGTCTGCTACTCTGGCCCTGGAGAGACATGTTTTCACCTGGAAACCAGCGCACATTCACACCCGGGTAACCAGGTGAGGTGAGTCGGCGGTAATCTGCTCTAATTGATGAATTAAGTGCAGAGGAGCAGCGAGACCCAGCAGAACCCGCCGCTCTCCAGCACCAGGGCTGCAGAACCCTGTTCATATAGAATGACAACATTCATTTGCTCAGAACATGCCCTCATGCATATTTTAATTTCACATCGTATTTGGCTTTTATCACCGTTTCCCGGAGTCCTGCATAGACAAATCGCTCTCTCATGCCTACAGAGCCACGTCTCTCTAATTCAAGCACACACAGGGCTCTCCTTCTCCCGTCAGCAGGGAAGTGCATTCACCTGGCCCACACTGTCACAATCACATGCTGAGAGCCCTCTGCTGGGCAGGTGAGGAACTGCAATAATTCTGCATCAGCACCAACCAGCACAAACTAGCACAAACCAGCATAAACCAGCACAAACCAGCATAAACCAGCACAAACCAGCACAAACCAGCACAAACTAGCACAAACTAGCACAAACCAGCACAAACTAGCACAAACCAGCACAAAACAGCAAGACCTGGGGGCTCAGAGATGGCTTTTCATCTCTGGGCATTTGTGACAGTCCTCTGTGAAAAGCACAATTAAATACACAATTAAAACTGCATTGAATTGAATTTATTTGAAGCACCACCCAGACATTTACATTACCGTGTGATTACACACCAGCTTCAGTGACCCACTCCTTTACACGCTGGAGACCGAAGGGGGTGTGTGTTTCATATAAAGATGAATAATACATTATCTCATTACAGAACGAGAGCATTTCGCGAATAAATAAGTCCCATTTCAAGCCACCCTTGATCAGCATGAAATGCTTTCATTCATGAGGAAGAAATAAATGCAATTACGCTGGGTCTAATTATTTTGCATCAGTCTTCAAGTTTTACTTGATGAAACATGGCAGCTCTCCAATAACATTAACTATGTATCACCGCCCCTCACGTGGAGCATCCTTACGCTCGCCCACCGGTTTACCGAGCGACCGCTCGCCCCGATCCAGCCGTGCGTGTGCGCTGAACGTCGGCGGTGCTGTAGCCTGTGCAGGGAGCAGAACACAGCCCTGTCACAGAGCACGGAGCGCATTAGCATTCCTGCGAGCTCACGCACACGACAAAGGCTTACAGGCATGAATAAGGCATCAGGCTGTCGCCATGCATTTCCTGTGCGTGGCATTAATACGCCGTTGGTCCTTGATCTTCATTATTCAAATTAATATTACATTTTTCCCCCCTTGTCTCGGTTGTTCTATGAGGCACAGAAGAAACAGAATTATTAAAGACGCCGGATTATTAAAGGTTTGACTCCGGGCTCTCTTCGACGTGCGTAGGGAGGTGGGCTTGTTCCACCGGAGGGTCACAGGTTCAAGTCTCGACCAGGGTAGAGAAACCCGGAGACAGATCGCATCCTATTAGCAGCTTCAGTAAATCTGAAATATTTCAACCTAAAGGATGTTTATGGATGTGATGAGCTGGTCAGAGGCATCGCATGATTCAGTGAGCAGGAGGTGTGATCTCAGACTCAGCAGGGAAAGCTCCTCACACACGCAGGGAAACCCCTTCCCACGCATCACTTCCTGTTCAGCAGGGCAGCAGGAAGAGGCCCCGATGAACACGAGCACTGTGAGTCTCGTCCAATGAAACGTCTAATTATTCCACAGTCATGACGTCACAACGGCTGGATTGTGATGTCACTGACACTGACCCCACCCCCCCACCAGCAAGGCAGAATCAGATGAGCGTTCAACGGATTCAAACTTCTTCTCTGTTCGCCATCAGTTCGAAAAGGCAGCAAACATGCTAAAATGGCTGCCGATCAGGATGATGCCGAGGGAACAAAGGTTGACAGTCATTTGGCGGTTATAATGCACTTTAACGTAATATAATTAGTTGACCCTTTCAAAAGAAAACCCCTGGTAAGCAGCTAATCAGCCGGCTGACATTGTGAGACCTGACTTGCGTCCGTTTGCATTAAGCAGGCGTCGGTGGTGAACTAAACGGAACGTCGATGTTCAATCAGATCGTTCGGCGGCCGCTGTCATGCCAGCTCTCAGCGGGGAGCGGGCCCGGGGTTCTGCTCTGGGAGGATGCGTTTCCCAGAAGGACGAGGGCGTTGCACACCATAATCACCGCCGTAATTACCCTGCCCGCCCGGCCCTGACATTAGATCAATAATGAAGGGCGGGCCCTGCCTCCTAATGCCAGTCAGTGGAGTGTGAAATTTCAGCTGCTGTGTGCACAGGGAGACGTGCTCAGTGCCAGGCTCTGACTCCCTGGTCTTTGGGGGATAGTTTCCCAGAGAGATGTGCTCAGTTTCTGACTCCCTGGTCTTTGGGGGGTAGTTACCCTGGTCTTTGGGGGGTAGTAGTTCACGGTCAAATTCATCCCAAAGATATTGTTTGTCACGGTTGGTGTTGTTATAGTTGAGCGGACTGCATCCACTTCAGTTACAACATTTTTTTAAATGATATTTTGACAGTTATGGTTATAGCTGCTGCTGCCCTGTTGCTGCCCTGCTGTTGCCCTGCTGTTGCCCTGTTGCTGCCCTGTTGCTGCCCTGCTGTTGCCCTGTTGCTGCCCTGCTGTTGCCCTGCTGTTGCCCTGTTGCTGCCCTGTTGCTGCCCTGTTGCTGCCCTGTTGCTGCCCTGCTGCTGCACTGCTGTTGCCCTGCTGTTGCCCTGTTGCTGCCCTGCTGTTGCCCTGTTGCTGCCCTGCTGTTGCCCTGCTGCTGCCCTGCTGTTGCCCTGTTGCTGCCCTGTTGCTGCCCTGCTGCTGCCCTGCTGCTGCTCCAGGCTGCACTCCACTGGCCCTGCTCCACCCAGCTGAGGCACCTCCACCCTGCGTGGGCCCCAGAGCCCTGCGGCAGCCTGCCATCAGCTGGGTCTCTGAGGCTCTCCCCCTCTTCCTCCTATCCCTCTTCCTCCTCCTCCTTCAGCTGGTGGGGGAGGGGGCCTCTCTCATCTTCCCAGGCAAGTTCGTCCCACGAACAGCTGGATTCCCAGCGCGAAAAACCCCATTTGTCTATTCCCTGAATCCCGTCTCCCATTCCATATTCCCTCAGAGGAAGTGTGTTCGTGCGTTAGGCTGTGAAGCACCCAGCCAGGCGCGCCTGATCTCCCGGAGCCTTCCGCTGTTCCAGTAACAGCGCTGTGCGGCTGACACCACCACACGCACATTATTATGTGGAATTATTCATGACAAGTGTAAGAGAGCATAAGCCATCAACAGCAATGCCACACAAATGCAGGAGCACTTTGCCACCATAATTGTCGCTGAAATGCTCAATGCTATTAGTATTCAGAGTACATATTTTGTTATAGTACAAAAAATGACAATACAACCAAATGCTGGAATTACTCATGACACGCACAACAAACACACTGACGTCAGAGGCACACAGGACCGTGCCGACAGCAGCTGCTCTCAAAACAGCCGCACTCCGGAGGAACGGAGCCCGGCGACCGTGCTGACATCAACCGCACGCGCCCAGACAATCAATATTCTTCGGAGGCAGACAAGACAGACACGTCTATGACATCACAACAACATCATTACCAAATTGACAGAGAGAGGAGAGAGAGAGAGACCCAGCACACACGCACATCCACACAAGCACAACGGGCCCTTGACAACACTTCATCGGCCACACGTTGCGCTGCGGCCCCTCTCTCAGGTGCGCGATCCACAGACCTGCCATTAGAGCGTTCTTCACTGAACATTCTAACGCTGATTTCACAATCAGAATTGGCACGTTCTGAACTGAAAGTTCCAAACGCTGATGTCACAATCACCGCCGGCGACTGAGAGCAGTGGAGCTCTAGAACACTGACTTAGAATTCTGAGGGGGGGGAGAGAGAGAGTGCCCTCTCCTCTTCAAAGGGTAAAATATGCAGCCCAGCTCGAGGGCGATTAGCATACAGTGTGCACCGCACGGTCCCAGAGAAGCAGGGCATAGTACACATCTCCCGGGCCGGGGCTGGGGCGGGCCTCTCTGACAGGGGAGACGCACAGGGCGTAAATGTTTAATAACGGACGCAGCGCTCCAGAGATGAGTGCAGCAGAACCCCGGGTTCGGTCCACTGAGAGCTGGGAGGCAGCAGAGGGGGAACGCTCCCAATTTACAGCACCAACCTCCAGCTCATTCATCACAGGGGCCAGTCAAAC
>NC_083778.1:21413761-21423761 GCF_963514075.1 Conger conger
CTCTTGGTGGGTACAGAGAAATGCGGCGATACGACGGTCCGTCGGGCAGGTTACAGACGCTTAATTAAAATATGTTGCTGCAATACGCTGAATCTCGGCTTTGTCTCCTGTTCTCGGCAGCGTGAGAGTGTGCATGAAAACTTGTGACTTCAAAAAAAAGAAAAAAAGAAGCGAATATGTAATACATGGAGAGAGGGGGGGGAAAAAACCATGCCATTACACTGCTAATTCCATCACACATTTGCCACGCCGAGGCGTTGCGAATTATACGATACGTGTTCATATGTGCACCAAACACAAAACATACTTTAAAAAGCACAATAAGATGTCATATTGACAGTTGATGGAGATTTCAAACTAGATGCCAAAATCGATGTTAAAAAGCTTTTTTTGCATTGAAGTGTGAGCCCAATTGGGGGGAAAAAAACCTTAAAATACATGTTATAGAAGTAATTGCATGCATTACATTGATCTGTAGTAATACAGAGTCGTGTATGTTACGTATGATATTGCGAGAGTGCATTCTTTATCTGAAATGCAACTTCGTTGCGGAGCTCCACACTTTTCCGTGTGGCGTAGATACAGCAACCAGCTCCTCCAACCCTCAACCGACAATCCGCAATCCTCTGTACGCAACCGTCTTGGCTTTACAAACGTGTCCGGCAGCCTCAATTTCCAGCACACAATACTTGATATTATGGCTTAAACATCAGTGGAAACATTCGTGCCCGTGTATCACACATGAAGACACTACACATACAGATGCATAAGGAGGGGGGGGGGGGGGGGGGGGGGTACATCAACCTTAAATCAAACCCAAGGTGTGTCTCACATTAATAACAGCTAGGGTATTAAAATAAATGTGAAAAAAACAAACAATCTTGTTTGAGATTCTACCTGCTGTTCGGAGTCTGGTCGAGGGCTCCTCCGCCGTTCGTGGAGCTGAAAGGGACAGCGCTTTGACGCGCGAGCTTGTCTCCTCCAAGTGAATCTCAAAAATACTCCCACCGCCTCTGATTGGCTTCCCAACTCCTGTCTGGTGCACCTTCGTCCACCGCTCCTCTCGGTGGACGCGAGCGGCGTGCTTTTCCTCAGATTACCCGCCGTTATACAGGTTGTTTAGAGTCAAATGGATGAGTTTCGGAATGCACGGTTTGACAGGGGGCGGGTCAGGACAAATTGCTACCTGAAAACGGGGAGGGGGAGGGGGAGAATTCCCCCCCCACACACACACGGGCTCAAGTGCACCGTCCCCAGCATCATGCCAACCTTGAGTCATCAACTTCGCCAAGAGGGAATAAATCTGAATTAATGCCACGTAGGACTTCAAAGTGAAAAATGGACCCGCGATTTAGTGTCATGCCGGCAGTACAAGGTGCATTTTCTACACGAACGGGTCAAAGTCAAATTGCCCTTAATATTCGACGTCGGTGAGGGTAAATGTGACAGATGGCTTACATTAAGTTATTTGCCCTTGTTAATAAATGCAGCCCGGTAGTGTGGAAACGCAGGCTCCTTCGTCTTCTAAAGAATGAACTCTTTGGAACTATGCCTGTTTTTTAACGAAGCAAATTATTAAATACATTTTTCTGGTGGACAAGACATTAGCCTACTCTATTGCAAATCCATGATTTCTATATCTTTACAAGCGTCGGTTCAAATTGTGTTTTGGAAGGACGGGCATTTTAACTTTATTTGTATACAGGTTTGATATTGAAGTCATTAAAAGAGAAAAAAAAATGAAACCGTGTTTAAAAGCCAGTGGAACAGCGCCATCTAACGGTGGTAAAATGTCACGCTATGCACGACAACAAGCATTCTGAAATCTGACATCGCTCTCAAAAAAAATGGTCTTGCTAAAAGAATGTGTTAAACATGTATGCTGTAACATACCTTAATTTCCATTCTGTCCGGAACAGAAACTGCAATCTTCCTTCCCCGTGTTTGAGTTCAGATGAGATGTCGAACGACGTCTTCAATTAGTTAGCTTTTAAATACTTCTGTGTGACACCCTTCAAATATAGTGAAATACCACCGTTTTTCCAAACTGGCGAAAACCCCTTGTTAAAATATAGGCAAATAACTGCAGATACTCTACCGTTTACGCCCCTTTCAGCAGACAGGATAGAGGCTGAAGCTGGAACAGCTGGGGCCACGAGACCAATCTGGAGCGTCGCGTGAAACGGCAGAATCGGGCTTACCTCGAGCGCCGAACTTTGGGTCACTATTGGGACGATTCGGTGTCCATTTTAAGACAGAAAGTTCGGGATTTTGGTGAGGTTATGAGGAGACGCACATTGATCACATTGAGTCCCGTCAGGACCTGTCAGTCGGTGGCATCTCCTGCTTGTACAAGGCGTTGAGGGTGTGGCCTCCAATTCAACAACAAAAACTCTTCAGGTGTGAAACAGTACAAACATTTACAGAGCATCTAAATGAGTAAAAACTCAAAGCAATATCTATATATATATTGTGCAGCCTGAAGCCAGTTTTACTGAAACCCACTTTAATTAATCCATTGAAACACAAAACATAAACAGAAATAATTAACATAAAAAAACTTCATAAATTTCAGACCCTTTCGCTTTCGCTATGGCATGTCGCAGTGGAGGCTGATTGCCCATGAACGCTGAGTTGAATATTCATGAGGCGCAAATTACTCTGTGCCCTCCAGTGTGCCGTAGAAACGCCGCATTCAAATAGACACCATTATCTCCGGCAATAATCACAATAATAATCATCAATAAAAACATGCAGCTCGTACACTGAATTCCCATGAGACGGTAAGCAGCAACGCCTCATAAAACATTATATTATTTTAAATTAAGTGATACTGTCAGGCTTTTTTTTTTTTACCATGGCGAACAGCAGAGGGTCTGCCGAAGTCCAGTCCAAGCACCGCTGATCACAGTGAACTCAGATCACCTGGTTTCTTAGGTCAGGATTGTCCACTAATTTGAAAGCGAAAACAAAAACCTGGCAGACCCTGTGGCTCACCAGGGCTAGGGTGTGCAGCTACTGACCGTAAGCCTTCCTACTATGATCATTATCTTTCCTCTTACTGCAATTTCTTTTTCACACCATTTTACCTGTGAATGTATAATATTTCAAATGTGTGATATTCCCTGTGTCCGTTTTGCATTAACTTGATCCTCTTTGAATGCATGACAAAGTGCTGAAAAAGCAAAGTAGTAGCCTACATATTGAATTTAATTTTCATTTCTAGTTTTGATAAAGGGAGCAGAACCAGACAGGGGTTATACTCAGAGCATATAAACCAAATGAAAGTACAATAAAAGACAATAGATTTCAAATATATGATTTTAAATTTTGCATTTAGCATTGCTTCAAACATACAAGGTTATAATTCACATTTTAAATGTCGATGAGCCTTTTAAGAGTCCATCCTTGCTGTAAAAAGAAAGAACAGACATGTTTTTAGATAGCCTTGACCATTTAATACTATTTTATAACAATGTAAAAAGAAAGAACAGTGGACAAATACCTACAGTATTGAGGATTGGTAAAAAATGAGAAGTATTTCTACATGTATGAAAACTGACTACAGTGATTGCACATTTCTCAGTTTGTGTTTTAATTGCAACTACAAACCGTTTTCATGCGTTTTTCATATTAGTTATCTTTAAAAAAATGACATTTATGACAGTGTTATATATCCTCACTGCTGAAATGTGTTCTGGTAATATTGTACAAAGACCATCTTTCATCCACAACCTGTAGTATTGCTATATGTAGTGACTCTGTACTTACGCCTCCTTTTTAAACGTTTCCTGGGATATTCGGCTTAAATCCGCACCTTCGGGACACTCGTCGAAATCCTGAATGCCCAAGGTTGCCAAGGCTGCAGAGAAGAAAACGTTATCCTAGGTCGCGTTAACTCTACACATAAACAGAAAGATACCATTTGAGCACATTACCCTGCTTGTACTGAGCAAGCGTGATGTATCCCTGCTTAACTGGATCCAGTATCCCGAAGACTGCGTCTAAATTTGACTCGTCGATAAGACAAGGGCAGTCAAGTGGTCGCAGCCTGGACGCTTTCAGAAGGGCAAGTTGTGTGATCAGAAACTCGCGTGGGTTTTCTGCAAGATCACAGGACAAGTTGTAGCCTATGGTCCAGAACATGGTAAGCCCGAAGGAACTAACATTTCCTTGGGAAGAACACCAACATGTCGTGTACATATGATTGCTTCAGCCTTATGTTCGGTACATCATACGAATTAATAGGCTTATAAGCAAGTATAGCCACTCTACGTAAACATGCCACGACAGTTAATCTTAGCTCAGTGACTCGCTAACACATATCAGCAAAGAAAAGCAGAAATCGTCGCACAAATTCAAACTTTTAATCGCTGACAGTGGCGTTCTGCTGGATAACTTGTGCAAGGTAACGTAACGGTAACGTAAGCCAATAGCTACACATCTCAATCGACTAGCAGGGACGACTTAATCGCTGGCTAGATCGGATATTGAAACAATGTAATATAAACTACTCACCGGGTCTATGAAAAAAGAGCATGCTTGTTAAATTGTTCATGAGTTCTGGGATTTTGTGTTTTTCCAGATAGCTGGCTGCTTCTTGCTCCCGTGGAGTCGCCATTTCCGGTTTACCGGATTGTTTACATCGGTTGCTATGTTACGTTGGCTCCGGGAACGTCAAAACCTGTTGAAACCATACTCTGACTGAAAGAGAGCTCTGGGGGAATACCACGCATGTTACAGGACAGGAGAAGGCCACAGAGTAAACCTCGGAATAGTTTTTTTTTTCAGCCCAGGTTTTATGTGAACTAAGTGAGCTAACCCAGTGTGATATCGGTAGAACACACACACACACCTGGTGCCAAGATAACTTGCAGAAAACATATAAAATGGGAACACCGCTGTCCGTGATTGAAGAGACTGAGCCGAAACTTCTTACAAACATATAAATTATTTTATTTACAAAGCTGCAGATACAAAACGAACCGAGCCCCGCCCACCCCCCGGCGGAGGTGTCAGCGTGAGACGGAGCTCCCCCTGCCTCGTCGCCATCCCGCGATCCCTGATTTCTCCTCCTACACCGCCCACCTCAGCGCCGTCCCGACTGACCTCAGATCAGCACACGGCGCCATCAGCGAGGGGCCTCCAGCCCGCCTGCTGATCCAGGATCAGGGGCCTGTGTCGGTGGGTTTTGCGATTCACGGCACAGCCCAGACGGGCCTCCTTAGCGTCCCTGTGTGTCCTCACTGCTGGTCCTGGAGAGCCGGAGGGTGTGCTGGGTTTTGGTTTTCGCCTCAATGTCAGCAACCAATACAGACCCAAGAAACCAGGTGAGGAGAGTTCATTTTGCAATTAACTGCTTTCATTGATCAATTCGCTTCTGAGTAACGATAAAAGCCAGCACACCCTGCGGCTCTCCGGGTCCAGGAGTGAGGTCCACTGCATTTGAGGGAAAAACGGAAACTGAATGGCAATTCACTTCCTGATAGAAGAACACACAAATTAACGGCTTTGATTTTCTCATGCTCGTGAACCTTCTCTCGTCTCAGACAGTAAGACCGATTGTGGCGGGTACATATTCCTAGTTGTGCAACAGCGACAATCCCATAAACTTCCGTCATATTTGAAAATACATTTTTCCTTTTCCTGGCTGAAAATGCCTTGGGTCAACAGGACGAGTCCTAATAATTTAAAAAAAGTCTATAAAATGAAACGAAACAAAACAAAAACACTTCCTCTTCGTACAACACGTCATTTGGGTATCAGCAACGCTCATCACCTCTGTGGCAACCGCTTCCTGTGTTTGGTCAGCTGTATTTACAGTGGATACAAAAGTAAGGCATCCCATAATCTCATGGCTCTGTCAGCGCGCGGTTTTGGCGCGTGGCTCTATACGCCTCCTGCACTCAGCCGCCGTGAACTTCCCGGTCCGCAGCGGCTGCCACTCAGGAGGGTAACCTGAACGCGCAGTCTCCTGACATTTACCTGAATACGCTCAAGACGCGAGAACGGTGTCTTGCCCAGAGGTGAGATAAACTCCCAAAAAAGAGATCTGGGACATATCTGGTGATACTGAGGAGGCCCAGGTCACAGGGGGCAACTGCCTTTAGATGATGGTTACAAAAAAAAAAAACATTTTAATATACATAATCCCAATGATAATTAAAGTACACATGAATCTTCTGACTTTGGGGGTAAAAAGTGCAAAGAGGCAGAAGTCTCCAACAGCGGTGTAGTGCTCTGCCTGGGTACTCATAGTGTAGGATCACTGATCTCGGATCAGTCTGGCCTTTTAGCTCACAACGGATAAGATAGTGATAAGGTCAGGGGACAGATGGCCCGAGATCAGTGGTCCGTTTTCCTGGGGCACTTCCAAGAGTATGGGCCCAGAAACTACATTACCCAGAAGCCAGGGTGGCCCAGGTGCGTTTTACTCTCTGGGTCTCAGACGTGAGGAAGAATCTCTCTGTGTGATCAGTCAGAGGGAGAGATGAGCATTCAGAAGAGATTAGGCGGCTGCCAGTCCACATTTCCCGGAGCTCACTTCTCAGAGGTGAGAAGCCCCTTGTGAAAACTTTAAATTCGTCAGCCCCAAGTTTTACTTAAGACAACACATTGTGGGCCAGTTTTGAACAAACAGATTAAGCCCTAGTCCGAGACTAAATTAAATTTTGAAAGGAGATTGTCCATACAAAACTCAATTTAGTCCAGGACTAAGCTAAGTTTAAGGTGAAATACTTTTTTAAAGGCAAGCTCCTGGTGCCTTTGGAAAGTGCTGCTAATGTCCGCCCCTCCTCACACTGGACTCTGATGTGCCTGTCCCCGTGATGGGCGGAGCCAACATGCTGTCAATCACAGACCTGTCAGAACCCACTCTGAGGCTTTGTTCTACAAATCACGTGTGATTGGCTGAAATCAGAGTCAGACAGGAGATCAGAAGCAAAGGAGGAGACCGTGAGATTGTAAAATTAATCTCAGAATTTTGGACGAACAAAATAAATAAAAGCCGTGAGCAAATTAATGTCATGCCCCTTATGGAGTTTGACATAAAATCTTTCATAAATTTCATAAATTTCATAAATTTCATGAATCCCATGTGACCAAGAAGGGTTTTTAAAAAAGTAACAAAATTTTCTGAGAAAATAAAAAATAAATATAAAAATAGTACAAATTTGTACACCTTTTTTCAACAATTGGAATACTATCATAATACTTTAAAAAGGAAATACAAATATAATTCTGCTGACGAACCTTAGCATTATTGGGTCGAGATAGAACAATATTAAAAGAAAATGACAAATAAATCAAACGAAAAAGTACACTATGAAAATTGTACATTTCGGATGCGATTCCTAGCTGTTCGCGAGCCGAAACGCACATCCTCGCCCCGAGTCTTCCGTTTCTGACATTAAAACATTAAAATACGTTTCCCCAAATCCACGTTTCCTGGCTGCACTGCGGCGCCCGTTCCAGTCGACTCCAGGGGAGACCGGGGAGTAAGTGCACTTTTAATACTGACCTGCGGGGGGCAGCAGCGCACCCTGTCCACAGGCTGAGAGGAAGGAGGAACACACAGACCTCGGAAAGGAGGCCCCCGGCCTACGGCTCTCCAAACGCAGCGCTGCACAAACACTGCTCATGTCAGTAAAATAGACTGAAATCCATGCAACATGAAGTGGCCTTTTCACCAAAGGAAAAGCAGTAAATGAGCCTGTTTCTCCTCTCTTCCCCCGGGCCTGTGAGGTGTCTCCAGACCCGGGGGCCCAGGAACACTGCACCTCCCTCAGCAGGGCCCCCCGGTGCCCTTCAGCTCGGGGCCGAGGCTGTGATGTCATCACCTCGGGGGCTCCAGGGATGACATGGCCCGTGACATCAGCAGTGACATCAGCGTCATGTGACCGTGCTGCCATGGTGACCGGCTCACCCCCACCCTCAGTGATGTACCTTTGGCTGAACCAGAAACAGAGAGAAGACAGTGAACACTTACACACAGAGCCTGAACACTTACACACAGAGCCTGAACACTTACACACAGAGCCTGAACACTTACACACAGAGCCTGAACACTTACACACAGAGCCTGAACACTTACACACACCCTGAACACTGACACACAGCCTGAACACTCACACAAACCTTGAAGACTTACACACACCCTGAACACTTACGCACAGCTTGGAGACTTACACACAGCCTGAGCCCTTACACACAGCCTGAGCACTGACACACAGCCTGAACACTGACACACAGCCTGAACACTTACAGCCTGAACACTTACACACAGCGTGAACACTTACACGCAGCCTGAACACTGACACACAGCCTGAACACTCACACACACCTTGAAGACTTACACACAGCCTGAGCATTTACACACAGCCTGAGCACTGACACACAGCCTGAGCACTTACAGCCTGAACACTTACACACAGCGTGAACACTGACACACAGCCTGAACACTTACACACAGTCTGAATTACAGCGTGAACACTTACACACACCCTGAACACTTACACACAGCCTGAACACTGACACGCACCCTGAACACTTACACACAGTCTGAACACTTACAGCCTGAACACTTACACGCAGCCTGAACACAGACACACACCCTGAACACTTACACACACCCTGAACACTTACACACACCCTGAACACTGACACGCAGCCTGAACACAGACACACACCCTGAACACTGACACGCAGCCTGAACACAGACACACACCCTGAACACTGACACACACCCTGAACACTGACACACACCCTGAACACAGACACACAGCCTGAACACTGACACACACCCTGAACACTTAAACACAGCCTGAACACAGACACACACCCTGAACACTGACACACACCCTGAACACTTAAACACAGCCTGAACACAGACACACACCCTGAACACTGACACACACCCTGAACACTTAAACACAGCCTGAACACAGACACACACCCTGAACACTGACACGCAGCCTGGACTGGATGTGTGAGCGGGGGGCGGCTCGTACCTGTCGGGGGAGGGTGGGGTGGGGCGGCTCTGACCCTGGGGGCCTGTAGATGGTGTTGAGGGGGGCGGGTTTGGGCGTGTTGCCGGGCCGCCCGGCGGGGCTGGAGCTCTTGCGCTTCCTGCCGTCGGCGCGGGCGAAGAGGGCGTGGTCCCCGGAGAAGGGCAGGGGGCGGGGCAGGGCGTGGCCCGGGGGCGGGGCTTTGGCACAGAGGGGGGCGGTCCCGTTGCTGCTGATCGCTGGGCTGGGCTGGTGGGGGCTGGGCGGGGGCAGGGGCGCGTGGCAGTTTCCCCTGAGGGGCCCCGTGAACGAGGAGGAGGAGGAGGAAGAGGAGGAGGAGGAGAGCGGGGACTTCCTCCTCTTGCTGCCGGTGACCTCGCCCACAGCCCACCCCCCCCGTGGGGGCAGGTCGCAGGCTTTCGGGGACTTGGCGGGCCGGGGGCGGGGCTGCCGGGGGGGGGAGGGGTACAGGGGGGCCAGCGCGGGGACGGGGGGCAGGAGGGAGGCGGAGTCAACGATGCTGAACACGCCCCCGGTCGCGCCCACATGGGGAAAGGCAGTGGAGTAGGTTACCATGGAGACGCTGTTGGATGGGGTGGGCGGGGCAGGGGAGGGCAGGAGAGGGGGGGGCAGGGAGCTGGGCGGGGCCAGGGGGGGCGGGGCCAGCGGGGCACCAGAGTGAGGCGTTCGGCTCTCTGCGGCCAGGGGGATCTTCCTGCAACGCACAGGAAATGACATCACAGGAAATCAGCAAGGTCTGCACTGGACTAAAGGATAGTTTATGCTTTGACGATGAAGTGTCTGCCGACTCGCCGCTGGCAGAGTTTCGTCTTGACGCCATTTCGCCTTAATGATCAGAGACGGTGCGCTTTGTTACTATGGCAACCAGCGTCTCCTCACACCTCCCCACTGAGCGAGCCGCGTAAACAAACCGCCTCCATTCACAGGAGTAGCCAGGCAGCGAACTAGCATCCTCGCCATGGCAACCGTTTGTC
>NC_083778.1:21431261-21498761 GCF_963514075.1 Conger conger
CGGAGGGCGTTAAAGTGCGTTACCCGTTATCACACCTTGGCGTGATTCACAACGTCAGCCTGATGACAGCCCTTTGTGGGCATATGTGCGCAAGACGGGAAACACAATCAGTCCCCCAAAAAACCACTCGCGACCTGGTCATTAAGCGCATTTCCCTTCTGCCAAATCCGAGTGGACTGATTTTAGCCAACAACTAATGAGGACGTGCTGTCAGAGAGAGACAGGACCTGCAGGGTGACTCTGCTCTGACAACGTTCTCACAATGTTGCTGCCACAGTGGCAATGGTATAACGTCAATAAAAACTTTCCAGTAACGTTGTTAGAACGTTCTGTGTTCGCCGGGAAGCCGCTTTCAGATTAAACTCCTGCACAGAGTGGATGAAACAAAGACAGATGGTTGCCATGGCGAGGAGACTAGTTTACGACCACTTGTTTGTATGAATTAAGATGTTTTGTTACATTGCTAGTCAACAAAATAGACAGGGTTTGAGGAGAAATATATTCACCTCTTGACCTACAAGAACCTCCCTCTCACTTCTATCAGCAAAGCTGCATTTAAAATGTCCTCCTCAAAATATGCAGGATTTCATCGTTCTGTAGTGACGTGGTTTGTGTTTGGGGAATGTAAACACAGCTCTGCTGGGCTTGCCATCTGGTTAGCTATAGTAACACCGCAAACTGTCACTGAACTATAGAGGCAGAAGGCTTGCTCAGCTCATGTCTCTGGCCTGTTCTGCCCCCTGGTGGTGGGGGGTGGAATGCACCTTTTCTCTTTCTTTCTTTTTATTTGCTTCTGGATACCATTCTGGCTGTGTAACAACAGGCCATTGGGACTTTCTTTCGTTACAGTTTTGTCGTTTGTTATAATAGCATTACACCCAGTGATTATAAATAGGCATCTTGGTGACACTGTATTGCTGTATTCCTGATACGGATGAACTCCACTGAACATACATCTGGATAGGAGCTTCTGCCTAGTGACTGTGATGTATACGGTAATGTAACAGTAATAGTAATGTGCTCTCTATGAAACTGAGCTCCAGAGAAAGCTAAACTAAAACTTTCCTGGCAGGAGCACCAAGCCCTCAAGTCTCTGTCCAGCAGACTGCCTTCCCAGCTCACACAAGATGTTCTCACAATGTTACTGGAATGTTTTGTCAATGTTACAACAATACACCGCAGTGACATCACGACAAAGTTTTGCGTTAGCTGGGTTGTTCGACGGAAACCGAGTTGTCATCGAGGTGGCATAAGGGCTTGGTGGAAACATGGGCGTGTGCTCTCAAATGTATGGAAAAAATACGCCCCACAAAAACACAGACCAATTTGCACGACTGACAGAAGAATGGCAACGGACTGAGATTCTCATCAAAATGCTGTGAATATTTGCAGAACACTGAGGTGGGCAGCACTTATGGACAGGATGTGGACACTTTTTATTTCTTATGGCAGGATTGCAGCTGATCTGCACTTGTTTGACCCAGTCGATAAGCTGATGAAGCAGCAATGGAGGTCATGAGAGACCGGTACTTCTATCCAAATGCGCAGAACATTTAGATGTTCTAATTAACAATTAAACTTTAAATACGCATCATATCATATCAGCCCTCCCTTTTTCTACGCTTGCAGATAAATGAATAAGGAAATGTCAACGGCTAGGCTGTTCGGCAGTGTTGAATTCATGCGAATTTACACCAGGGCAGACAAAAAACCACTGACAGAAAAAAGAAAAAACGGTATTATTTAGATCACCGCATCCGAAGACAACCACCATGCAGGTTGCAGCCAGGCAATCACGTCCCGTAATCAGGGACCGCCCACTCCACAGAGTAAGTTACAATTCCTGGACGGTTTTTCGCGCATTTTAAGTTTTGGATGCCGTCACGCCCATCGCCACCATGCAGACGTAACAGAGACGGACGGCTCGACGAAGCTTTGCCCCGGTGCCAGTCACACTTACCCTCTCGGCTGAGTTTCCTCGCCTCCCTGCCGTTCCCGAAATCCTTCCCCGTATCTTCAACATGTGCAACTGTAGGACACAGCCAAGCCACCAACGTTACGTCAGCCGTTCTTCGGTTCGAGATTTGCACATTAAATCAGCAATGGCATTTTATGCTGGTTACCTGGCTGTGATGCCAGTTATAAACTAACTGTTCTACCTGGCCCACATGTCAGAAAAATACATCCAACGAGCTAGCCAACCTAAACACTTCGCTAGCAACCCAAGTTAGCTCACCCAGCTAGTGAGATACCGTCTCTCTGACAGCCAAGACATTAATCACAGTGACAGCACGCTGACACTTCTTCGTTTACGAAAACAATGTGCCCGAACAACTCAATTTGCTGTTAACTTCGAGAATTGATCTTGTTCACAAAGCAGGCGAACAAGCCATGAGCAAAAAGCTAGGCTAATTTAGCACAGAAATGCACGGACAGAACATCATCCAGCTAACGTTAGCTACAGCAGCTAGCCAGCTAGTTAGTCAGCGATAGGCGTTCATTCTCAGTTTAACAACTCTATCCATAAGTGAAAACTCGATCTGAAACATGAGAAATATCGTGCCGTGATCTTACTGTCAGAGTTTTGTAATTTTACGGCATCGACGAAAGCAGACCACGGTTTGTACAGGAACGTATTCGGACTGGGTACTTTTCGATCCAATGTCGCCATTGCGCTTCCGTCTTGTTGCCTCTTCGCAGCTAGCGCACAGGACTTGCTAAGCGTCTGACGTCACCTTCGGTGAACTCCGCTTTCACCCGACAGCTGACGAATCGAATGGCGAACGAGGGTACGTAATGAAGTTCAAAAAGTTAACTGTTCACATCGGGGAAGCAGCGTTCCAGTGCATCCTATCTTTCCTGAACTAGTTTCTAAGGTGTCAAGTCAAGTCGATCCACCGAACACAATGACGTCGGAGATTGTCATAGAGGGCACTAGGCTACGAGTTCGTAACAAAACAAAATCCGATTATTTATGTGGGTTATCGCTAACTGTCTATATTCTTATCTCCAGGCGCTTTTTTATTGAAAGAGCACGTAGAAAACAAACACAACGAACGTGGAATCATAGGTAAGAAAAACTGCTGCAGTGTTTTGACCGTCCCCAATGCAACATGTCGGCCTATTTTAAATATCATGTGGCCTACTATTAGCATAAAAGAGGTGTGAACTATGGACATGACGAAGTTACACAGGGATGGACGGTGCTTATCAGGATTGCCATTATAAGTTATAGTATAAGACTCAGTGGTGGTCAAAGTGAGTTCATGAACCCCATGACAATTAACTTGTCAATCAGTGAAAATGATTTTGCTCACTGGAAATCATTACGCTTGGTTTACTTCTGTGAGGCACTGATAGCGTAGCGGCCTCACCCATTTTTGGTTATTTAAACCCTCGGCTATTTAGCATCTGCTGTCAAATGTCAGAAGGATAAAAATACAAATGAATGAAGGCTAACATATCCACCATGAATGTATATGCATTGGTGCTGAAATCAGGTCTGGATGATGCTCTGGCGTTGGTGTTGTGCTGGACGTTCTCAGAGATGACCGCTCCCCCCTCCCCCCTGGTTTAGGCTGCGTTTGGGGGCAGGGTCTGGACCATGAGCGATTCAGGGGTTCAGACCGGCTCCCGCTTCCGGAAACTCGCGGAATTCTTCCGCTCGGACATCTTCATCATCGTCGCGGTGGTGCTGGTCATCGTGTTCCTCGCCATCGCGGTCATCTGCTGCATCCACCGGCGCCGGCAGAACCAGAGGCTCCTGACGCAGTAGGTCTCGCACCGCCACACGTACACATAACACTTTCTGCCATGGGCAGACGCTCTAATCCAGAACAACTTACAGTTGATTAGACTAAGCAGGAGACAATCCTCCCCTGGAGCAATAAAAAAAAGGGTTAAGGGCCTTGCTCAAGGGCCCAACGGCTGTGCGGATCTTATTGTGGCTACACCGGGAATCGAACTGCCGACCTTGCGGGTCCCAGTCATTTACCTTAACCACTACACTACAGACCACCCTGCACATGACTGTGGTCATCTCCGGTGCCGGGTCACGTCACCCAGCAGTAGCTGAGGGCAGTGGTTAAATGTGAAAGATCTGATGCTGTAGATCCCAACACGCCCAACACTGTGAACTGTCCACTGTGTTCCAGCAGGTGGCGCCGTTTGGCATTTTATCCACAACGAAACCGAAACGTAAACCTGTCGAGTGTGTGTGTGTGTGCGTGACGGTGCCTCCGGCTGCCCCGGCCCATGTGTTCTGTCGGTTCTGGTCGTTTCAGGAGGCTGACCCAGATCGTGGTGGTCCGTGCCGGAGCGGCCAATGAAAACGGCCGACCCTCGTACACGCTCAGGATCCAAACGGACCAGGACCACGCCACCAAGCTGGTGGGGCTGATCACGGGCCACCCGTACCGGTCCAGCTCAGCGCCCGTGCTCCACCGGTACCACTCGTCCGCCTCCACACTGGACCCGGCCGAGCCCGGCTGGAGGAACCTTCCGGACCACGAGGACCTGTACGAGTACCTCGCGCCCGGACACACCTCGCTACCGGCGTTCCTCACCGATGATTCTGCAATCCCTGCTCTTCTCAAGGCCAGCCAGTCAGCACCCAATATCCCGAGTCCCCGTAACCCGTCTTAGAACCTCTGCACAAAGCCAGCAAACCTCCATCACGGCTGAAGAGCCCCTGAGCAACATCTGGTCCCATCGTTCAAACGATGAGCATGACAAATGGCATGTGTGAATATAAAGAATGAATGTGGTGTCTGCATGCTGTAATGCTAATAAATCTGCACTTAAAAGTCAGGCCATCGGTTTGTTTCTGGTTCACAAAAGCTGCCCTAAGCCCACTCTACAAATACAGATCTTTCATGTGTGACTGCCTTGACTTGGCACAAGCAGACTGGAGTTGCATCTCAGCCTAACACTTTGATACATACCCAGCGATTGGCCTTTTGTAGCATTCCTCGGACTAAAATCTGTTTACAGATGTCCAAGATCAATTGTAAAATCAAGTGTCCACTAAAGTGGCAGGAATGGAAAAGAGGAGACAAGCTCATTTTCCCTACAGGTCCATCAGTCAAACATCGTGCTCCAACACGGACATGTCACAATGTTTGCAAATGACACCTACTGAAGTAATAAATGTGCTGTGAAATATACTGCCAATCAATTTTCCAAATCGTCCACACAACATAATAAAGCCGATTATGTACTCCAACTTCATTACTACAGGCTGCTGCTCCTCCCAGTAGGAAGGTATCTATAAGACATTCAAATAGTTGCCAAATTGCATGAGTAAAAAAAAGTGGTGCTTCAAAACAAACACATTTGCATTTAAAAGTCAGTAGTTACTGTAGTTGAGTTTACCTTACAATATAAATGAATGTTGCAAATAAACCTACGCACTCTTCATACTTTCATGAAGCAAAGAGGTTTTCTCACTGGAGTCAAACTTAACTGAAATCCTGTCTCAACCCATTAAATTTAGGATATGCTGCTTGCTATTTTGGGGGTTCAGGCCTGGTGTTTGTCCTTCTGCTACTCTGCAAAGCGTCTTTGTGACAGACTGTAAAAAGCACTATAAAAATAAAATGAAATTAAAGCGATAGTGCGGTGTTTCTTAAAAACTGTCGGTTAAACGATACCCCACTTTCAGGTTTGATCATCAAATGTCAAGAAGAGACACAAACAAAATTAGAATCACTATTGTCTAATAAATATTCTCTGATAAAGGAAATAACACCCTCTCATATCTATGAATGCCTACTGCAAAGTACTAGTTTAGTACCAATAGCATAATGGCATGGATATGATGCCTTTCTGAAGGGCAACTCCGATCCAACACAGAGGATTTCACACATAACATCACCACCAAGAGAACGGGCCCTCAGGAAAGACGGATTCTTCTGACCCTAACGACCCCGGAACACCCAAAAGGGTCAAACCACAGACAAGGAAACAGGTCGAAAAATAAACCACTGCCATTTATGATTATTCCACATTACTTACATAGACATAATATTGTGGAAGATATCATTCAGGTCTAAAAAAAGGACAAAATTGCTTTATGACAACAAAAGGATAACATTTCTAGTCCTAGTCCATCTGATTGATAGTGCTTTTTATTTAAACGATCACACATGCATGTCTAGCACACACTTTTCTTAAAAATGTCACAATCAGATTAAATGTAGTGGAGCAGGACGGACAAATGTTGTAGTTAAAAAAAAAAAAAAATCACAGCGTCTAGAAAAGGGAATGCATTTTACCAAACAGATCGTGATCATTTTGACAATCTCACAATTTCCTACAATATTAGCCTTTCAAAATGTAATTTGGGAAGCAAAAAACAGCCACATATAAAATCTTCAAAAGCAGTATCAATCAATTCACATCATTCACACAGTATTGTACAAGATGATTTTATAGTGGTATAAAATGAGTTTTGACAGAAAAAAATTATATCTGTTCTTGCTGACCTGCCAGTTCACATTTAATCAGTTGCCACGCACAACATAGAACACTCACTGATACCTTTCCAGTTCTGGACCCATTTCAGAAAAAAAAAAACAATGACATCTACTGTCATTAATAATTCACAAAAGCATTAAATCAAACAGCAGTAATATGATTTTTTTTTAAGGCACACCCTAAAGCAGCCAGTTTTTCCAAATTAAAGAAAACTTTGATTCATAAACAAATATGTACAAAAAGCAGCTGGCATTCCCGTTTCCATAGATATAGTTGATCGATTCTTGTCGACTGTCCCTGCACCTCCGCAGCACTGGCCTTTTCGAGATCCGCATTTGGCATTCGGAAGGAAAATGTCCACTTTTTGAAAACAGAAGGCAAACAATCTGCAGAAAAATAAACGTGCTTGCCCAAATAAACGATTTCATTTGCATAGAGGACATCCACTGGGATCCTCGGTACGGAATTTTGCTTCACACACACACACACACACACGCGCGCGCACGCGCACGCGCACGCGCACACACACACACACACACACACACACACACACACACACACACACACACACACAACGCTCACACTCAGCCAACGCGGTTAACAACAATTTAACGAGGATTTGTAGCTTCGCGAGCCGAACTATTTACGACGGAGACTGAAACGGGCCAAAAAGGCCTCATCCTGCGCGCACTACTGTTTGGCTACCTGCATGAGTGACGGGCTCTCTTAAAGTTACAGCAGTACCTTTACCTACCACTAGGCGGCAAAAAGATAAGGGAGCCCCCTCTCACAAGCTGCAGTCTGTGAGCAATGCCTGCTTGTGCTCTGGTTAAATAAACGTGCGCTTCTTCCTAACCCCCTCCTCACCTCAAGTGGGTGTGCTGAACATAGGTGTTGCTTTATGTACAATAGAGGAAGTCCTAATGTCATGGAATAATAACTTGAGATGTGCCCAATGATAAACAAATACACAACAAAGCACAACAGACTGTGGAATCTGAAACATAGAACAGCTCTGTACACGGAACGCAGTGCATTTGTGCCCCAGTGAACCCGCCGTGAGCGCTTGGGCCCGGGTCAGGGCGTGGGCCTCCACTCCACTGGAGAATAGTGCCTTAGGAGAGGAGGAGAGGGGAGGGGAGGGGAGGAGGGGAAGAGAGGGGAAGAGGTTTAGGGGGTGCAGGGTTTTGGGGGTGCAGGGTTTTGGGGGGTTTTGGACGTGGCGCAGGTCACTGGAGAAGCTCCTCCAGCTCACACTTCTTCAGGCTGGCATGGTCTCGGACGTCGTCGAAAGAGTACATCTTCAAGATGTCTCCATTCCTAAACACGGTGTGCAGCAGGTCCTGCAGAGAGAGGGAGCAAGGACGGAGAGAGAGAGAGAGAGAGATTATCCAAACAACCAAGGGTTCCCTCCTGTGCCAGAATGAAAAGGACTGAAAGCGCCATCAGCGCGAGTGCTGCTTCAGTTCAGCAGAGAGACGCTCACCGCTCCGTACTCCTCCAGGTCGCCCCTGCCCTCCTCCAGCGTGACGAACTCTCCGCCCGCGGTCCTGTGCAGCGACAGCCGGCCTTTCTTCGACCGCTTGTTGGGGTCCGCCACCGGGTCTTTGAAGACGTTCACCTGAGGAAAAACAAAACACATACTTCAGTCTCGTTTGCAGAGAATGGTGCGGAAAACTAAAAACACCCAGTGAGGAGCAGTTCTGCAGACAGAAACGCCTTGTTAATGAGAGACGTCAGAGGAGAAGGGCCAGACTGGTCGAAGCTGACAGGAAGGTGACAGTAACGCGAATATCCACACATTACAACAGTGGTATGCAGGTGAGCATCGCTGAACACACAGTGTGTCAAACCTCTTCAGTGGATAGGCTACAGCAGTAGACGGGCAATAAGTCTAAAAAATAAGTTTAATAAATACCTAATAAAGCGCTCACAAAGTGTATGTGAACATCAACCAGTGTGGGCTCTGTCAGACAGGCGGCTTCACTCCTATTGGTAGATCAGTGTGCCTGGGTGTTGTAGTCTGTGATATGATTGGTGCAGGCCCTGGCTTGATCAGTGTGCCTGGGTGTTGTAGTCCGTGGTGTGACTGGTGCACTCCCTGGCTCTGTATTGGTAGATCAGTGTGCCTGGGTGTTGTAGTCCGTGGTGTGATTGGTGCAGGCCCTGGCTCTCACCCCCAGCCCATTGGTCACCACGTAGCTGCACTTGAAGGAGCAGTTGAGCAGGTCCCGGGTCAGCTTCTGCAGCAGGGCGCCGCCCGACCCGAAGGCGATGTTCTCGATGCTCCACCTGTGCTGCTTCATCCCCTCCACGATCTGCACAGTGAGCACAGCTCAGCACAGGCTGCCCAGCACGCCTTCACACAAGCACCCGCCTCTGTAGGACCGCGTTTCCCAGAATGCCTCTGTTTTTACGCAGCTCCCAGATTGCCATTGTGATGTCATGATTGTGCAGAATCTGGAAGCCCAAGGTACTTTCCTTCCCTCAGTGATGGCAGGAAGTCAGCGGTTTATAGAACGAGTGATTAGCAAATGAGCTATTTTAGAAACGTAGCTACACATTGGCTGAGCTGGGTGCTGCTTCCAGTCTGCCATGGGGAGAAGGAAAGTACCTTAGGCTCCCAAATTTCATCACAATGACATTACAGACAGACATCTTATTTACTTTCTACACTCTAGGGTCTTTCAGCGAACTTATCCCTGGTTATGGGTAGGCACTTTGTTGTACGTCGCTCTGGATAAGAGCGCCTGCCAAATGCCAATAATGTAATGTAATGTACACTTCTCCTTTTCACAGCTAGTTTATAACCTCATCTGTAACCTTCTGTATTACGTTATTTCATCCATCCCACCATTATTGTACACAATACTTTGGGGTTCAGGCCTGGATTTTGCCCCTTTTTTGCCCTTCTGTTACTCTGTAAAGTGTCTTTGTGATAGTTTGTTGTAAAAAGCGGCATACAAATAAAAGTGACCTAAGTCAATATGGAAATGGATTTGTCCTTTGAGCGTTTTCCTTTATTTATGTATACGTCCCTTCAGCAAAAATGGATACTTATTACGGTTACTAGATTTAGATGCGCAATTTGGACCATTGGAATGGTGTAAAACCAGTCTATTGGCAGCAATTAACCGACTAATTACGAGTGTAGCTGGGCTCAGATAAGCGCAGGACGGGATTGGTGGGATGGCGAGGGGGGCGGAGCTGAGGCCTACCTCCTGCAGGGTGTTGATGTCCACGCCGTCCCCCTGGATGACCCGGATGTAGGGGGGCAGGACCCTGTACCCCTTGCTGTTTTCCGTTGGGGTGAACTTCTTCCCCAAAATCTCCAGGACCTGAGAGAGGACGACGGCAGTGAGTCAGGGAGGTTCTGATCAGTGTGTCTGCCCGTGTAGATCTGAGCTGACTAGGGCCTACCTACAGTACTACAGCCATGCACCTTAGCCACTAGGCTACAGGCACCTTAGCCACTAGGCTACAGGCAGCTTAGCCACTAGGCTACATGCACCTTAGCCACTAGGCTACATGCACCTTAGCCACTAGGCTACATGCACCTGAGCCACTAGGCTACAGGCACCTTAGCCACTAGGCTACAGGCACCTTAGCCACAAGGCTACAGGCACCATAGCCACTAGGCTACAGGCACCTTAGCCACTAGGCTACAGGCACCTTAGCCACTAGGCTACAGGCCCCTTAGCCACGAGGCTACATGCACCTTAGCCACTAGGCTACAGGCCCCTTAGCCACTAGGCGACAGGCACCTTAGCCACTAGGCTACAGGCACCTTAGCCACTAGGCTACAGGCACCTTAGCCACTGGGCTACAGGCACCTTAGCTACTAGGCTACATGCACCTTAGCCACTAGGCTACAGGCACCTTAGCCACTAGGCTACAGGCCCCTTAGCCACTAGGCTACAGGCCCCTTAGCCACGAGGCTACATGCACCTTAGCCACTAGGCTACAGGCCCCTTAGCCACTAGGCTACAGGCAGCTTAGCCACTAGGCTACAGGCACCTTAGCCACTAGGCTACATGCACCTTAGCCACTAGGCTACATGCACCTTAGCCACTAGGCTACAGGCAGCTTAGCCACAAGGCTACAGGCACCTTAGCCACTAGGCTACATGCACCTTAGCCACTAGGCTACAGGCACCTTAGCCACTAGGCTACAGGCAGCTTAGCCACTAGGCTACAGGCACCTTAGCCACTAGGCTACAGGCTCCAGAGCCACTAGGCTACAGGCACCTTAGCCACTAGGCTACATGCACCTTAGCCACTAGGCTAAATGCACCTTAGCCACTAGGCTACATGCACCTTAGCCACTAGGCTACAGGCAGCTTAGCCACTAGGCTACAGGCAGCTTAGCCACTAGGCTACAGGCCCCTTAGCCACGAGGCTACATGCACCTTAGCCAATAGGCTACATGCACCTTAGCCACTAGGCTACATGCACCTTAGCCACTAGGCTACAGGCAGCTTAGCCACTAGGCTACATGCACCTTAGCCACTAGGCTACATGCACCTTAGCCACTAGGCTACATGCACCTTAGCCACGAGGCTACAGGCACCTTAGCCACTAGGCTACAGGCCGCCCCACAGCGAGAGCGAGGCCCACCTTCAGGACCGTGTCCAGGGGGTCCCCGGAGTCGGGCCGGACCACCAGGGGGGCCTGCGCGCTGCGGGCCTCCACCAGGCTCCTCAGGTCCTCGCCCCAGATCTTCTCGCAGGCGTTGTAGATGTCGTAGCTGTCGCTGACGATGGACACGGGGACGGAGGGGAACTGCTTGATGATGTGCTCGAAGGCGTCCTTCTCGTGGTCCTTGCCCCAGGCGGTGATCGTGCTGGCGGGGAAAAACAACAGCCAATCAGAGCAAAGCACCCCAACCCTCCGGCTGATCATGACTCTATTCTCCCAGTGCAGCAACTGCAGGTGGCAGAGCGAGAGATGCAGGAGAGGGCAGTAGAAGGCAGGAGAGGGCATTAGAGGGCATTAGAGGGCAGTATAAGGCAGGAGAGGGCAGGAGAGGGCATTAGAGGGCAGTATAAGGCATTAGAGGGCAGGAGAGGGCAGGAGAGGACAGGAGAGGACAGGAGAGGACAGGAGAGGACAGGAGAGAACAGGAGAGGACAGGAGAGGACAGGAGAGAACAGGAGAGGGCATGAGATGGCATGAGAGGGCACCATAGGGCACCATAGGCTGTATGTGGACTGAACAGACAAGGGTTAAAGGTCACAGAGCTGTGCCGATGCAGCCTTTTCAGGAACGACGGGCGTAGTGTGGAGACCCGGGCCGTCTCCACGCCGACAGGCGGAGAGGGCCACACCCCTGGGCTGAGTCACACAATCAGGCGCTGAAAGCTGAGCTCCTCTCCACAGTCCAGGCCCGAGACCGGGGCACATGCCAAGAGAGCAAGCTTTATGGTGCATTGTTTTTATTGGCCATCTTGGTTCTGCTTTCTGTTATCTTTGTCGTTTTATTCGTTAGTTTTTTTGGCCGGAAGGGGTGAATCAATTTTATGATTTATTTTCTGTTGGCGTGGTTGTGCTCTCTCTCTGAAATGACAGTAAAATCCCAGGACTTTCCCTCCCAGGGGTGTCACACGACGTGTGGGAATGGTTCACCTGCGTAGCCGGTGTGTCTGCCTCACCTGTGCTCTGCTGCGGGCACAGAGAACCCGGGCACGGGGTCCTTGGTGCCGTAGTACTTCTTTATCACGCAGATCCCGGCCACCGTGTCCGTGCCTTTGAAGTTCACCAGGTGTGCAGAGGCCCCGATGCCTGCAGTCTGAGCACCACAGAACAAGAGCGGGAGGACCAACATCAGCATGTTTTCTGAATGTACTGAATGGTAAATGGTAAATGGTTGGCATTTATATAGCGCCTTTATCCAAAGCGCTGTACAATTGATGCTTCTCATTCACCCATTCATACACACACACACAGACACACACTCACACACACCAACGGCAATTGGCTGCCATGCAAGGCACCAACTAGCTCATCAGGAGAATTTGGGGGTTAGGTTTCTTTCTCAGGGACACTTTGAAACAGGGATTGAACCGGCAACCCTCCGACTGCCAGACCGCTCTTACCTCCTGAGTCGCCCCCACTGAGTACACTAAATGAGTACACTGGAATAAAATGTGTGTACTGTGTGCGTTGAGGGGAACAGCGTGTGTGTGTGTGTGCGTGTGTGTGTGTGTGTGTGTGTGCGTGTGCGTGTGCGTGCGCGTGCGTGTGTGTGCGTGTGGGGGGACACAGTGTGTGTGTGTGTGTGTGTGTGCGTGTGTGCGTGTGTGTGTGTGTGTGTGCGTGTGTGCGTGTGTGTGTGTGTGCGTGTGTGTGTGCGTGTGTGTGCGTGTGTATGTGTGTGTGTGTGGAGGACCAGCGTGTGTGTGTGTGTGTGTGTGTGTATGTGCGTGTGGGGGACACAGCGGTGGGGTGGCAGACAGGCCGGGGGCCTCTACCTCCTGTGAGGAGACCCCTCTGTAGCCGAAGTCGTGCAGCTTGTACTCCAGACCCTCCAGGCTGCCGGACGTCTGCAGCAGGTACTTCGCCAGAATCTTCTTCTGCTCCCGTGAGTTGGTCGCCACGGTGATGGGGTACCAGATCTGCACCAGAATGGTCTGTGGGGGGGCAGTGTGTGAGTGACAGAGAGGATGTTGGGAAACGCACGTTACGCAACCTTTCTGACCAGTCCATTTCCTTTGCATTGCATTGCGTTGGGAGGGAAGTCCAATGTTGAAACACAGTCTATGGACAAGCCAGTGACCCTGCTGTAACCCTCTATTACTATGGCTGTGTTCACAACCACATACTAGCATACTACTGTACTCATACTACATTTCAGGCTGATTTTCACTGAAATGTAGTACGTAGTATATACTGAGTAGTATGCTCCGTATGCAGCTTTGAACACAGCCTTTGACTCTCTTCGTTAAGGACCCAGGGAATGTGCCAAGGCCTCCTTTCAAACGCTAAATCACGATACTGGAGATAAGGTACGCTGAATTATGAGGCTGTTTATCGCCCCGTTTCCTGTAAGCAGGGCGTTCCGGGGGGTTCTGGTCGAATGTGCTCCTCACTGATAAAGCCACCGCCCGTTTTATACTCTGATGAAGTCACGTACTGCGTCACCTCCTGGGCCATATTTACACAAGCAGTGCAGTGAAATCCTGTACGACCACACAGCAGTTTCACAACAGCAGCAGTCAGCACTGAACTAGCCACGCTGTTTACCTAAAGTTATAAAAGAATCCCCTGTTCCGTCTCTACAGCCGCCAAGTAGCAGTGACCTTCACGGACATGGTACCAATCCTCAGCAGCGATTGGCCCAAGACAGTCCCACCGCTGTCACTGATTGGTGGACAGGGAGTCACATGGTTGAAACCGCCAGGCGAACACTCGCACCCAGAGCGACTCACGGACGCATGTGTCATGTGACCCTCTTCAGACCGTACCGCTCGCACACAGAGCTGCAGATGAGCCTGGTCTCCACTCCCTGTAATAAAACACCCTGACGCCCTTCTGACTCAATTATCTACAGGGGGAAAGGCCAGGAGGGGGGTAACAAGGCAGGGATCCATCTTGAGGTGGCGATTCAACTGCATCAATTTGGAATGGTAGAATCGATTATCATCGGTACCGATTTCAATAAGCAACTTAAAATGTGGCAGAAATGTGAAAATTATATGTGCAATATTGGAATATAGAACTTAAAAGTCTATATTCCAATATTCAGGACATGAATTTCACCAGTCACATTTGTGTATTCAGTTTATAAAAAAAAAAAGATTTTGTCACGTGGGGGAGTGACACCCTCCCGGGACACACAAGGACAGGAAACGCTCAGAGACAGGAAGCTGCCTTTTACACAGAACACTGTACTGCTTTTCCTTTTCTGTGGATCACCTCTCTCAGGTCATCGACAATTCACACGAAAGCACAGAGTTCAGGGGAGGAATATTTATGTGCAAATAGACTTCCTTCATGAATACGGTTATGCAAGATCCAGGCCTGGGTCAAATAAGTAATTGCTTGGGATTCAAATACTTTTCTGGGATCGGGTTGATCTTGCCTGGAGCAACTGAGCCAACCAAGAGGACCAGAAAGTGGGGTTTGCACTTTTTGGGAGTTTAGTTGGTTCCAATACACCAGACAAGCTCAGTAAAGCGTAGAAAAGTATTTGAATCAAAAACAATTCCATATTTGGACCCAGGCGTGAGCAGAAGGTGTCATGACTAAAAGCACCTGAAGACAGAGAAGGAGGGTCTTTGTGGGGCGGGGAGACGGATGATGTCACTCACCTCCACCCAGTTGGTGAGCCAGTAGCACTCCGGGTCGGTGCTCTCCACGGTGAAGAGGACGTTCCCGCGGGGGATCACGCTGCCCTCCGGCACAGCCTTGATCTCGATGGGCAGCCGCCCCTCGTGCCTCTGTCACCCAGAGGATATAAGAGAGAGTTAGCACCGGCTATTCAGTTAGCATCGGCTATTCATAAGAGTTAGCACCGGCTATTCAGTTAGCATTGGCCATTCATAAGAGTTAGCACTGGCTATTCAGTTAGCATCGGCTATTCATAAGAGTTAGCACTGGCTATTCAGTTAACATCGGCTATTCATAAGAGTTAGCACCGGCTATTCAGTTAGCATTACCCATTCATAAGAGTTAGCACTGGCTATTCAGTTAGCATTAGCCATTCATAAGAGTTAGCACTGGCTATTCAGTTAGCATCGGCTATTCATAAGAGTTAGCACTGGTTATTCAGTTAGCATTGGCTATTCATAAGAGTTAGCACCGGCTATTCAGTTAGCATTAGCCATTCATAAGAGTTAGCACTGGCTTTTCAGTTAGCATTAGCCATTCATAAGAGTTAGCACTGGCTATCCAGTTAGCATTGGCCATTCATAAGAGTTAGCATTGGCCATTCCTCAGAGTTAGCACTAGCAATTCAGTTAGCATTAGTCACTCGTAAGAGTTAGCATTGGCCATTCCTCAGAGTTAGCACTAGCAATTCAGTTAGCGTTCGTCACAGATCATGCTCAACACGGCACTGGCTCAAGGTCAGAAGTAACGTTCCGTGTTCAAGTCCTGTAAACACTGACCAAGCATAGTGTTAGGGCCTGAACAGGCCTCAGATCATAATCTCTGATGTGACCAAAGACGCGTTCCTGAATGAATGTAGCCTAGGCTACAGCTCTGTGGCGATATTGTTTGCGAGGCTGGTCCAGTTACATTTTGGTTTGTTCATCGCCTATCCTCCCTTGCAGAGCTTCTGCAAAGAGCGCTTGCTGGCCGTCACAAATGCATTTGGGAAATACCTCTCTCAAGGGAAGACCACGAGAGAAGGGAAAGTGTTCGCGTGGAATCAAACCCAGCCGTGACCGGCGCCCCCTGCCCCTTCCGTACCTCCAGGATGTAGTTCCAGCCTTTCTCGTTAAAAACGTCATCCTGGAAGTGCTCCCGGTACACCTCCTTCGCCTCCTTAATCTTCTCCGGGGTCACAACCTTCCCTGGAGGCCAGAAGCAAAGGATCCTGGTTATTACACGCTGTATTTAAGAGGGGATTGCAGGCACTGAGGCCAGACTAGGTCACCAAGACAGGGAGTTTAAAAGACAGGGGCCCCCACAAGGCCGTCAGGCAGAGTTACGGTGTCCCGCCTGACTGCCTCCCACTGCCCCGCACGAGCCACAGATCACATTACACAATGGGGGGGGGGTATCATATTACAGTTCTGCGAAAGGGACAGGTGTGTTTTAGGAAACAAAGCTCAGTTTCCTTTGTGGCTGCACCGCAGACGCACGGAGGAATAAGCGGTGGAAAAGCAGGTTGGATGAGAACTGGTCTCCCGGCCTGATGACAGGAACGGGCCAGTCAGGAGCATGCTCTCTCAGTCTGCCGGGCCTAAACAACCCCAGCTTTCCTGCCCTTCTGCATGCCACAGCAGGCTATCAGTGCTAACCTCACCTCCACACGATACTCACCCGTCACGACACAACGCAGCCAGAGAACTCTGCAGCCACGTAGTTATGGGACTGGATTCATACGGCGCTTTTATCCAAAACGCGCTTTCCAACTGATGCCTCTCGTTCACCCATTCATACACACGCTCTCACGCCAACAGTGAGAGGGCTGCCAAGCAAAGTACCAATCAGCTCGTCAGGAACAATTTGGGGTTGGTGTCTGCCTCAGGGACACTGGTCAGAACAGCAGAAACCCTGCCCATCTCCCCACTGCAGTCAGAACAGCAGAAACCCTGCCCATCTCCCCACTGCGGTCAGAACAGCAGAAACCCTGCCCATCTCCCCACTGTGGTCAGAACAGCAGAAGCCCTGCCCATCTCCCCACTGCAGTCAGAACAGCAGAAACCCTGCCCACCTTCGGACACAGACTGAAGACTCGCCTCTTCAGATCACACCATGACTCCCCTGACCCCTGACAGAAACCCTGTCGTTCTTTGGATTTCCCTTCAGGATAATCTTAAAGCTTTAGCCGTGTAAGGATTCTGCGCCTCCAAGGCGATTCACAGTCCCAAGAGAAGCACTGACGGTCCTCGCTCAGGAGAGACGACTGAGAAGTGACTGAAATTGACCGTTTGTGATATTGCAGGGAATTTTACATAAGTGTGCCTCTCTGCAGACCCCCAAAGGGAAACAGAGTGTGTTGACCATGTTGACACAGGGTCAGCAAGGTTTGATGAAAAGACAGTGCTCGTCAATACAGGACTATTGCTCCCATCATTGTGCTGCCTCTGCGCAACTCTGCCACCTCAGTGGAATGACCCCAGAACTTAAGTTGAAATAGTACTGTAGAAACCATGGGTTTTCCACATCCAGTGTTTGGTGTCTTTAGATAGCTAATTATGTGGGAAATAGTTTGGTGTCATTGGTGGTGTAGTACACTGGTTGTTGAATAATGATCTTGTAGGAATAAACCACAGGCAATGCAAGTTACCTGTGAGTCAGCATCCAGCTGTGCTACAAAGGTTAACCAGGTTTGTTGGACAAACAGAGATAACATCAGCAGGACCATTGTTACCGCCATCTTTTTACTCTTTGTTTGATGATTTGTTGTTTTCCTGTAAACCCTGGGTATATAGAGGGGAACGTGGAATGGTTTAAGGAGACTCGCTAATATGATCTCCAGCGCACCATTTGCGTATAGCCATTCATATTACAACTTGTAGTTCTTGTATCACACTGTCATTCTATTTCTGCAATACACATTGTTTAATAAATTGTATTAATTTGAACCTGCATCATCTTGGCTCACACCACTGCACACTTAGCAGTTTAGAGTCCTCACAGATATAGACAGCCTAGGATACCTGCACCCCGTAGTCACTCGCCTATACACCAGTGCCGTCACAAGATACATACTGAGTGTATAATTGTAGGCTATACAGGCCACAGGCACGTCCGCGTCTATACAAATAGATAGCGATCATATAGAGCCACACTATTGGTGGACATTTGCAGTTCGTTTTGTTGAACTGTTAGAACAGAGGAGCAGTTGAACTTATCTTTTGGAGTCAGATAAACGAGAATAAAATAAAATGAACCCTGTTCCAGGAGCATTGGTCAGACTACACGTGTTTCCTTCATCTCTCGGATACTTCCGCCTTTTGGTGTATTTGGGGGGTTTCTTACAATATAGAAGTGGAATTAGATACCATATGGGAGTTACGTCCTCAGAATAAACCATTTGTATGATTTTTTTCCCGACTAGGTCACATCATTTATGGATGCCCTCGTCTAGCAGAAGAATCACAATTTTAAAAATTCAAAACATTGGTGCTAGCCTTCCAAGCAGTTAAGGGGTCTTCCCCAGCTTACCTAGAAAAAATCATCAGACCCTACACCCCTGCCAGACCTCTTCATTCAGCCTCCACAGGCCACTTGGCATCTCCCCCTCTCCGAATCTCCACCTCACGCTCACGACTACTGTCTGTTCTGGCTCCACAGTGGTGGAATGAACTCCCTGTTGAGGTCAGAACTGTAGAATCTCTTCCCACCTTCAAGCGCAAACTGAAGATGCACCTCTTCAAGCAGCACCTCTCCCCATCCCTCCCTACCTCCCTGTGAACCTTAATTGTTGTCTTTCTGTGATTTACTTTTTTGTGTATCAGTATTTTTAGTTTGGCTCGGTAAGCAGTGTTTGGCTAGTTAAGTTTGGTCACTTTTGCTTTGTTGTTTGTTTGTTTGTAAAAAAAAAAAAAAAAAAAAAATCAAATAGGCCCTGGTCCTTATCGTTGTTGTACAGGTAGCAGTTGAAATTGTACTTCCCTCTAGGGTCTTTCAGCGCACTTATCCCTGGTCTGGATAAGAGCGTCTGCCAAATTAATGTAATGTAATGTAATTGTAAAGAGTTCACAATTTGACAAATTGTGCTACCTGTTGAATGGTAAACAACTATTTAGCCATCTATATAATCACTGTGAAAGGTGATTATTATTTGCTTGTGTGTTACAAGGAGAGCACTACATTAATTACATTATTGGCATTTGGCAGACGCTCTTATCCAGAGCGACGTACAGTTGATTAGACTAAGCAGGTGACAATCCTCCCCTGGAGCAATGCAGGGTTAAGGGCCTTGCTCAAGGGCCCAACGGCTGTGCGGATCTTATTCTGGCTACACCGGGGATCGAACCGCCGACCTTGTGTGTCCCGGTCACGTACCTGAACCCGTACGCTACAGGCCGCCCTGCAGCGGAGAGCAGGACGATGTGAACGGAACGGCGCTCAGCGCTCCTACCTTTCAGGTATTTGTGCAGGATGTACTGCAGGCCGTAGAACACCGTTCTCTCATATTTCACCTTCCTGATCCGGGAGGGATCAGTCTTCTTCTCGCGACACTCGAAGTACGAGTACACTTTACTGGTGTTGGGCGGGTACTGCTTGTAATGTGTGACCTAGAGGAGAGACAAACACAGCATGTTAAAGTACACAGCAGTATCCACACACAGTAATATCACGACTAATATACAGTATACTAGTACACTGTACCCTCAGAGTGGTGCATCTTTAATGTTTCATTTTAGTCTGAAGGACAGATGCTGTCAGACACCAATCAGGAAACAGAGCAGTCTGGAGGGGAGATAACCAGCTGAGGAAGTGGAGTCTCTGTGGCTGTGTGTGATATCTGCACACAGACTGGACATGCAGGAGACACTGATGTGTCAAGATGCAGTTGAGCATCTCTACACACACACTCACACACACACACAGACACTCTCTCTCACACACACACACACACACACACACACACACACACACACACACACCCACACCCACACACACGGACACTCTCTCACGCACACACACCCACACACGGACACTCTCTCACACACACACACACACACACACACACACACACACACACACACACACACACGTGTAACAGGGTTAGCTCAGCTAGTTTGCCCATGCGGTGAAGGCCTGGAGTACAGTAAAAAAAAAAAAAAACTTCTGATGACGACTATGTTTAGAACAGCATTTCCTGTGTATTTTGCTAGTTTCTGGATGTGATGCTCTGACTTATGGTAGAACCTATGCACTTGTAAGTCGCTTTGGATTAAAAGCATCTGCCAAATCACTAAAATGTAAATGTAATGTAAATGTATGTTACCACGACAACACTTCCTGATGACGTAACCCTTAAATAAATAAATAAACTGTTGCCCTTGGCCAGTGGCGAGTTCCCCTTTAGCTGACTGGTAACACATTCATCTGGCTTGGACGTGGGTTCAAATCCCACCTCGGATTCAGGCAAATCTTTAACTTAGTTACATGTACGTCGCACACACACACGTGCACAGGCAGACACAGAAACTCACTGCACGCACACACAGATACACAGACACACACAACCCGGACAATTGTGTCGTGCATTGTGTTCTTCACAGAAACGTGTCCCAGTAACAAAGTGTGTGGAGAGGTATTGACCTCTGATCCAGGCTGGGAGGCTGAGGACGCAGAGTCCCTCCACCCTAGTCTGCGATGTGATGTGATGTGATGTGATGACTAACCCCTTCCTAACCCCTTCCTGAGGCCAGGGCCAGGACTGAGTGCAGCATCAGTAGACAGATACCTCCATTCTCTCTGATCAACATCAGTAGACAGACCTAAACAGCCATTCTCCCAAATAATATATTTTTATGCGTATAATAATGAACATAATAAAGCTTCACTGCAGTCTTGGGACTGCACTTCTTTAACACAGAGAAGCACAACTGATTGCATAATTTCCTTCTGGAATCACAAGGACACCCATTTTTCTAAATGTTGTGAACCAAGGCACACAATATTGCCATTTCAGTAGATACACTGCTGAAACTGCCAGCTGACAAACAATTACGTGCCTGTCAGCTGGGAGTGTTTAACAAAAAATAAATAATAATAATAATAATTAAAAAAATATATATATACTGAATATACATATATATATACACATACATATATATATTCTCCCTGAGATGATGATTACGACTTCAATAAATCTTAACGCATCCTTCATGGACGTTTTTCCCCTAAGTCTTGCACATTGTTCATATACCCTTAAACCAACCCGTACAGTCGCGCGTAGATACCCATCCTGAACGGGACCTGAATGACGGCCCAAACAGGAAAGGAGCAAAAATAAATATTCAATAATCCGTTTTATTCACATTCCTTCGATTATTTTCACAGCTCGGTCAACGTAGTGTAATACTGCGGGGACGGTAAAGTCGTCCTTTGTAGAAAGAACGCAAGTATGAACAGGTTGCCAACGCGCAGCACCAGCACAGAAGTTGCTAAACTATCGGTAGTAGTGATCTCATTCATTGACGTTCAAGTGGAAATGGCGACGTCAGAGAATATGGAAAGTAGTTATGTGTGGGTGTACTGTACTTAACTTCTTTGCCTGGTCATGAACACGTGTGTAGTCGATACAAAAAGTGTCTAAAAAATAGGTGCACCTCTGACCAGCCGTATAAAGTAATTTCTGGCTTTTTTGCTCGGAAAATGTACTCATTTGTAACCAACGAGGACATTACTTTGCCTTCAGGGTACCAATGTGAAATCTGATCCTCAGTCACTTTATTTCTGAGTGTATATTGAAATGCAATTTTACATTTCTCTTGATTATACCAGCCTATATATAATTGTTTATTTTACTCTGTCGACATAAAAACAATAATTGACTTACACTGTGTGGTTTACAAGACTGACCTTTCAGAATTACTGCAATCAAACTCGTCATACTGAAGCCAACTTCATGTGTTCCCACAATGCGCACCGAAACTAGAGGTGCATTTCCCGCAGTGACTTTCGGTTTCTGGGAACGGGGCAGCGCGTTTCGCTACGACATCGGATGATTGGGGTGGCATCAATTGCTACAATGTAACATCGGGTCGCTAACTATAATCAATCCATCCCGTCAAACAGTGTTAAAACAACCCGGTTATTGCAGCATAGTATAGTGGGTCGCACGAACTCTGTACCTTCCACAGTCATATGTATAAGCGTACGCACTGCTGGTCCCAATCAGAAAGATCAATTGCATTGTACTGTTGCTGGTTGGCCAGATACTATCCTTGCTATCCTCCCAGTCGTTCGGCCTACCTTTTCTAGCACACACGGAATAACGGGATGGCCTTGGACTATATGTAGCACCGTAGCTTTTTCAGTAATCACCAAAGAACAGCCAGCATTAAGAGATAGGGCAATTCCGTTCGTAGAACGCGATCGAGCACTCACCTTGTACGAATCGGTCGCGAGCAATATATTGAAGTCTGTGCCTCCGTGCTCCATCTTTCTTCGACTTATGTCACGTCTGTCAGTATTGTGACTATGCGCGCTTCTGCCGGGGTTCTCACAACCAAGCGCGTTGCTGTGGGGGACGACGTACCCGGAAAAAGGCGTGTCTAAGAGCTCATGTTCCCTGCATGTCTACGGCCGACTCTGAGCAGGGGGCGGGGAATGATAAGCCATTGCAAACGCAAATGACGCAAGGACAGGTGACGAGTATTGCGTCACTGTTTGGTGTTTTTTACGCGTGCGCAAGAGCACGACTCAACCGTGCTGTCGCTCATTGTGCTTTCGTGTTATAACAGCAAAGGCAGCTAATATTGTAAGAAAGCAACAGTCAATCAGGATGTGGAAAAAACAAAACATCTAGTCGTTTGTAATTTGTTTCCGTGCTTTAGGTGAAACTGGATCTATTTGGCAGTGACATGGGAGAGCTATGCTTTGCTGTCGCGGTATAATGTGACAAAATTATTTGTCTTTTAATGCTGACATCAGACTATTGCGTTTAGGAATTCTGTTGAATTTTTCATGATGATTTTCTAATTATTAATCGAATTCCAATTCATTTCCTGAACTGATTTCAACGGAATTTAACTCTGAATTGATTCTCACTTTGTGTGCTTGTATGTTTCAAAAGAGGAGAGGAACAGAAGATGTTGGAATGAATCACCTGCTTCTCCAGCATGCCTGGTGTTCCTGTGTGCCTTGTGATTGAGTATGACCCAAGTCAGGGGCAGACTTGGGTCAAATACGTCATTTCCACGTCTTTTGGATTCAAATACTTTTATTTGCTTTACTGAGCTCGTCTGGTGTATATACTCAAATGGTATATATGCAAACAGCTGGTCTTCTTGGTTGGCTCAGTTGCACCAGGCAAGATTCATTGAGGACAGAAAAGCATTTGAATACAAACCAATTATGTATTTGACCCAGGACTCGCCAGGGAATTACATACCATGGGTCAATTTAACCATAATAAGCATGATAAGCATAATAAGGATTAAACCTCTTGAGTATTATAACTGGCTGGAACAGCAAATCTGCTAAAATAAGGCTTAACTGTTCCAATTGTAATGTAGTTCTGTGATCTTTGGGGTTATAAACATTCCATGACATGGCATTTAGCAGACGCTCTTATCCGGAGCGACGTACAACGAAGTGCATGAGGTATAAAATCCAGTGAAGCACACTACAATTGACTCAGCATGCTTCAATTTGTGTATATTTATGTTCATACTGTTGTTCATCTTGTGTAGCTTGCTGATGCTCGTTGGCATTACAACAACGAACAGGATATTTAACTTTCTGACTTCATGCAGGAACATTTTCACAAAAGAAGGAAACCTGCACAGACGAGCCGTTTTTAGCTATTTTGCGCCCTCTACTGGATAATCACCGTAATTTCGGAGCAAGTAGTCACCACCAGGGCCAGATTTAACGATGTTATTTCCTTACACGTCAAAAGCAGATCCAGAAGCATTTTTGGGAGGGCAATGTATTCAGAGGAGATTCTGCAAAAAGTAACAATTAACCCCTCAGCAAAACGAGGCTGGCTACAGGTGTGGAAAAGTGCATGCACGCTCTTTAATGGCAGCAAATAAAAGCTATTGCTTTAAAATGTGAGCCCACACCACTGTGTGCATTGTATCCTGCCCTGTGGCACGTGTGGCATCCACTGATTTACACTACACTGTTCATTATATTTGGATTTTCACAACAATAAAGTTACATTTTATTACAAATAAAGCTTGTGCACATGACTTACTTGGTTTGATAAATGTTTTAATTTGATAAAGTTGGACTTAGTCGTAACTCAATACATTCAACACATGAATAACCAAATCAATTAAATACATAATATATATGCATATGAATCACTAAGGCCTTGTTTGCTTTATTAGTTTGTTTGATGAGATTAATATTCAGTGTCTTCAGATGACCGTGATTTAATGTTGATGGTTTGGCACAGTGTGTATGCAGTTATGCGTTCGGCTGATTGCGCAATGGCACGTGTGTGTCGTGCGTCATGATATTATTATTGATATTTTTAACAGTAATGCTATTCCCGGGGCAGGGGACATACCTGACATATGCTGGACGTGTGCTTTTTTTTACATTACATTACATTACATTACATTATTGGCATTTGGCAGATGTACTTATCCAGAGCGACAGTCATTTGACCTTAACCACTACGCTACAGGCCGCCCCTTTTTAACAACTTGTTTTAATTGAGGCTTTTTAAAAGCTTGCAGGAAAATGAATGGCCGCATTCACCTGTTTGCTCCTCAAAATAGGTTACGGAATAATGATGGCTTCTTAATTGCTTAATCACTTAATCATCAATTAGTGGAAGGGGTATTATGTTGTCCTGTCCTTTGGTTGCAACCTCATAAACCTTGCCAACACAGGTTAAATTTTGTATCTGGAATGATTTATCTCAATTTATTGGTCTTATTCCCATAATTTGTGTCAGCTTTATTGCATGTACTGTCACCAAAATTCCATTCGTAAATAGAAATGCGTTTCAGAAAATGACAATGGAAAACAAGACTCGGGGCATGTTCATTGTTTACTTCTGGTGCTAGTTACACATGGGATCTGTAGTCAAATACGTATATAGCGCCACAAAACAAATTGAGTTAAAAACTACAGTAATTATGCAGGCGGAGCTACGCTATAAATTTAAATATATGAGAACAGGCGTGCATTCCAGCCAATTAGCGAAAGGATAGGAAAACCGTCATGAGAAATTCCAGCCAATCGAGAGGATGATCGTTTTGATGAACGTTCCCGTTAGCCAATAGATTTGCTTATCTAAAAGTAATCATTCCCACCCATTTCTAAGAATGCCAGAGATATTCGCTAATGGCGACGGTCTGGGTAAGTGAGAAAGTTATACAGAATCAAAATGTAAAAAATTAATCGCGAAATGAGCAGTGAACTTTGCATTTTAAAGCGGAATCCAATGGAAAAAAGTGTCAGGCTGTCAACGATTGCATCGATTCCGAGTGTCATTCTTGCTCGACTATTTTTTCATTGTTACTTTGTTGTTTTGGCAGAGTCCAGCTGGTTAGTTTTGTTTTGTTTGCCTTGTTGTTTGCGAGCTAAGCTTTTCCTTCATTAATTTCATATATTTGAATGACAGGTGTTCAGGATATTTGTGCAACGTGTTGACATTATTTTGTACACTAATACGTTTTAAAGCAGATACCTTACGATCGTTTGTAGGCTATTCTTTTCTTTCTTCATTTCGGTATCCGCTAACAAAAGAGTTCCGCTTTGTCACATAATGACAGCCATTGTCGGCTAACTCACTAGTTAGCCAGGAGTTAACCAACGTGAAAGCTCGACATTTGATCGCTTCTAAAATCGTTTTTTATCCAAAAATAAAGAAAGATTTATCCAGCAGTTGCTATGACAAACTCTTTATATTTGACAGTGAAACAATGTACATTATATTCAAAAGTGTGGTTCACATTTCTTTTGAAACTAGATCATGGTTAATGACTCCCACTTTCATACCAATTCCATTGTTATTGTTCATTTGTTGTTACGCAGTTTCGAATGAATGGGCTATGAAGCGCATGCGCCAAGTCCCTAAAGTTTATCAACAAGTCTCGCATGCAAAAGATCACATGATGGTTATTACGAAACCCATTCTGAGAGTTTGTGGACAAAGGACGTGATTCATGGGAGGTTGTTTTTTGAACGCCACCAAAAAACACATCATTTTAAATTTACATATCGAGTCCATCATTTAACTTCTCAGGCTGGCCAATCAGTGTTGTCGCCAGTTCATACGTAAAATCGAAAATAAAGAGAGAGATCGATGAAATATAAGAACACTTGCCGACAAGCACGTATTTCTTATTTCTAATTCATAATAAAGTCAAATGTAATTGGATTATATGATTATAGAATAGAATTAATAGGCAAATGAATCAGCGCAAGGTAACCGTGTAGCAAACCGAAACAGGAAGTTGCCAGTTCAGCAAAATGCTGTATAAAGTACAGGGGTGTCCGTTATGGGGCAAGCCATTATTGCCTAGCTGGAATATGCGTTGTGCAAGCTTACTGTATTTGCCGACTGTAGAAGACATGCCTGCTGATTGTAACAGTTTTTCCTGTAAGAGGGGTCTATATTAGGCTACAGGGGGAAGTTGTATCCACAGCTAGACATCTTATTGCCTTATTTTTGGTTCTGTTTACGGTCTCCTTATAGTTCTACCTGACAAAGATGTAATGTAAAGATGTAAAGATGTTCAGGTCACAGCTGTGCTGTGCTGGGCAAATTTAAAACAGTGTCTACAGTTGTTTTTATCACATAGTCAATATGTGGAATAAGCTTGATATGCTGCTAGATGCTATTTAGCTGTTAGGCAAACTAAGCTGTAGGCACACTTTTGTGGTGGGGAAGGGTGAGCATCGCTGGGCTGAATGGCCTGTTCTTGTTATTATGTTATGTTGGTGTTGTGTTATTCACATTAACCAGGTATTGTGAAAACAGAGCTGATCCCGCTTATTGTTGTGTGTGTAGTCAGGCGAAGCATCAAGGCGTAACATGGTTTGGAAGGTGAAGACTGCAGGGTCACCGGACAGAGTCGAGGAGCCCCACCAGGGGGCGCTGCAGGGTGCTGTGAGAACGGCCGAGGCCTTCAACATGCTCAAGTGCAATACGCCCTCCTCTCTCACACTCCCGTCCAGTGAGAGTCATGTGGAGTATGGTAATCTCTCTTTCTCTCTCTCTCTCACACACACACACACTCACACACTCTCTCACACCCGTCCAGTGAGAGTCATGTGGAGTATAGTAATCTCTCTCTCTCTCTCTCATACATGCACACGCACGCACGCACGCACACACACACACACACGCGCGCTCTCTCTCTCACACACACACACACACACACACTGTGTCTCTACTTGCCAGGGGAAAGGCCCCTCCTTACTAAGGCATTTCATTTCCATTTCATTTCGACATAACCGACAGAAAGTTGAAGTTGAATTAAACTTGTGGAGAACGAGCAGTGAAGATCCGGCCGTGTTAAAACGTGGCACCTGCCCTCGCTCCCGCTCCCCCCAGATGACCTTCCCGAGCTGCAGGAGGCCCAGGAGGTGGAGGTGTCGTCGGAGGCCTTCCAGGTGCCGGTGGGCGTGTCCCATCAGGAGCGTCCGCGGGACACCTGGAGGCCAGGTGACCTCCCCGACACCAACTGGCTGACTGAGCTGGCCAACATCGCCACAAGCACCCAGAGTCCTCTCCTGCTGAGCCCCGCCCGCAACAGGTGAGCTCCTCCGACACACGTTCAAGCCAAAGCTCCGTCTCTTACAAAACCCATGTTAGTGTGGAGCAGCATTGTAACTGTAAACAGCTCGCATGTTTATCCCATCTCTGTGAACAGCCGAGATCAGGAGTTTGACACCATCCCACTGTCTCCCACTTTAGGTCCTCTCCTGTACACATCTCAGCCAATAGCAGCAGTTTACATTCCTACGCCCGCCCTCCATTGGCCGCCGGCAATGAACCTGGCCCCGCCCCCGCCCGGAGCCCGCCCCCGCCCGGAGTCACTGGAGAGAGCGCAGGCGCCTCAGGGTATGACCTTTGACCTATGACCTACATATTCGGCATAAACCACTCACTTCCTGTTCAGCTGCTCGTAGACCACAACCCCACGATACTGCGTGCCACACACACTGCGCCATACAGTCAGGGGTCAAACTGAGCGTGTTAACCTTACCCAGACAGTCAGGGGTCAAACTGAGCGTGTTAACCTTACCCAGACAGTCAGGGGTCAAACTGAGCGTGTTAACCTTACCCAGACAGTCAGGGGTGTTTTTTAACCTTACCCAGACAGTCACGGGTGTTTTGTAACCTCACCCAGGCCAGGAGCGAGTGGGAGCCGGGAGCGTCCTGCAGGACGTCCCTCTGGGATGAGGAGGACGTGGGCTGGTCTCAGTCCTGGCCCGCCACGGCCTGGCTCTGCTTCCTGAAAGGCACGCGCGTGCGGTTCCACGGCGGGCGGGGGGCGGAGTGGCGGGACGTGGAAGACCTGTCCGACTCGGAGTCTGAGGGCGAGGGAGAGACGCCGGGCCCCGCCCGCCAGGTACGGCCGTCCTCCTGACGAAACGCTTTTATTGACAATCCTTTTGTGCGTTACGACGACGTTTCCTGCTGCTGTAAAGGACAAAGGGCATGGTGTGGACAAGGATTTCAACTCCTAGTGGTGCTTGTCAGTGGTGGGGGGGGGGGGGGGGGGGGAGTGATGGTGTATATCCCTGCTAGACCAGCTTTATGACCAGCTCAATGTTCATGCTGGCCAAGCTGGCATAGCTGGATTATACAGCAGGACGGTTATCAGTCCGGACCGCCTCTGTAATGCTCCTCTCTGTAAATGCTCCTCTCTGTAAATACTCCTCTCTGTAATGCTCCTCTCTCTGTAATGCTCTCTCTGTAAATACTCCTCTCTCTGTAATGCTCCTCTCTGTAATGCTCCTCTCTCTGTAATGCTCCTCTCTGTAAATACTCCTCTCTCTGTAAATACTCCTCTCTCTGTAATGCTCCTCTCTGTAATGCTCCTCTCTGTAAATACTCCTCTCTCTGTAATGCTCCTCTCTGTAATGCTCCTCTCTGTAAATACTCCTCTCTCTGTAATGCTCCTCTCTGTAAATACTCCTCTCTGTAAATGCTCCTCTCTGTAATGCTCCTCTCTGTAATGCTCCTCTCTCTGTAATGCTCCTCTCTGTAAATACTCCTCTCTCTGTAATGCTCCTCTCTGTAATGCTCCTCTCTGTAAATACTCCTCTCTCTGTAAATACTCCTCTCTCTGTAATGCTCCTCTCTGTAAATACTCCTCTCTCTGTAATGCTCCTCTCTGTAATGCTCCTCTCTGTAAATACTCCTCTCTCTGTAATGCTCCTCTCTGTAATACTCCTCTCTGTAAATACTCCTCTCTCTGTAATGCTCCTCTCTGTAATGCTCCTCTCTGTAAATACTCCTCTCTCTGTAATACTCCTCTCTGTAATGCTCCTCTCTCTGTAATGCTCCTCTCTGTAATGCTCCTCTCTGTTGACGTTGCAGGGCTACGGCTCTGAGGGCCTGACGTTAGTGGCACACGAAGAGGTCGTGTCTTTTGGCCAGTCGGTTTTGAAGCTGACCTTTGACCCCGGCTCTGCGGGCCATGACTTACTGACCGCAGAGTGCAGCCTGGGCCATCCTTTTTATGTGAAAAACAAAGGTAGGGAAGCTTTAAAATAATATATAACTAAAAATAAATAAAAATGATTACTGTGAGAATGGCTGCCCTGCGATGGACTGGCGACCTGTCCAGGGTGTATTCCTGCCTTTTGCCCAATGTATGCTGGGATAGGCTCCAGCCCCCCTGCGACCCTGTTCAGGATAAGCCGGTTAGGATAATGGATGGATGGATGGATGGACTGTGAGAATGGCGCCCGCGTTGTGAGCGAGAGAACACGGAACACATTCAGGAAGTGATGTCAGCGCTGTCCTCTCCGGCCCCCTCAGGATGGTCCTCCTTCCACCCGAGCCTGACGGTGGTGCAGCACGGGATCCCCTGCTACGAGGCCCAGCCGGGCGACGTGTGTCTGCCCCCGGGCCACCGCGACGCCGTCGGCTCTGCCCACTCCCTGGTCTTCCACACCTTCAGGAGGTGAAGGGCCCGGCGGCTCACTGTCGTCTGCACAGAGAAACTGCAGATAACGATTCCAAAAACCCACATTTTTACAAGATGTCAAGCTGCATGAATTTCAGTGGCCTTTTTCCCTCTTGTTTAAATTCGACAAGTTTAAAAAGTAGTCGTTTAACTTCTAAATAGGTCAGACCTTTTCTGCATCTTAGATTAGTGGCTATGTCGAGCAGTATGATGTTCTTTGTCATAAATTATAGTCCACGTTTTCTTGTCCATCCAAATTATGACTTGTTTTTTCTGTCCAAGTTTCCTGACTGAAGTAGTGCAATAATGTGCTCCATGTGTGTATAGTAATGCACCAGTGTGTGTGACTGAAACCCTGTCTGTTCCTCTGTGTCTGTGTGTGTGTGTGAGACTGTAACCCTGTCTGTTCCTGTGTGTGTGTGACTAACCCTGTCCCTGTGTGTGACTGTGTGTATGTGTTTGTGTGTGTATGTGTGTGTGTCTGTGAGTGTGTATATGTGTGTGTGTGTGTGTGTGTGTGTGCAGGTTTGACTTCAGTCCTCTGGACTGTGTGTGTGTGTGTGTGTGTGTGTGTGAGACTGTAACCCTGTAGTGTGTGTGTTTCTGCAGGTTTGACTTCACGCCTCTGGACTCCTCAGCTGTGTACGTCCTGAGCAGCATGGCTCGCCAGCGCAGGACCTCCCAGTCCAGCGGGGGCGCTGTCAGCCCCGGGCCTGACCCCCCCAGCCCCGCCCAGCCCCCCCACAGCAAGGCCAGGAGGAGACCCTCCCCGGGGGCAGCCAGCCCGGCCACGCCCACAAAGTGCAAGCGGCCAATGAATGCCTTCATGCTCTTCGCCAAGAAGTACAGGGTGGAGTACACACAGATGTACCCTGGCCGGGACAACAGGTGTGTGTGTCTGTCTGTCTGTCTGTGAGTGTGTGTGTGTGTGTGTGTGTGTGTGTGTGTGTGTGTGTGTGTGTGTGTGTGTGTGTGTGGGTGTGTGTGAGTGTGTATGTGTGTGTGTGTGTGTGTGTATGTGTGGGTGTGTGTGAGTGTGTATGTGTGTGTGTGTGCATGTGTATGTGTGTGCATGTGTATGTGTGTGTGTGTGTGTGTGTGTGTATGTGTATGAGTGTGTGTGTGTGTGGGTGTGTTGAGCACGTGGGGTATGTGGTATAGTGCCAAATATCTAGACAGCACGCGAGTACTGCATCATATCACATGACGTGACCTCTCACCCCGGACCTGTGTGCAGGGCGATCAGTGTGATCCTGGGGGATAAGTGGAAGAAGATGAAGCAGGAGGAGAGGAGGATGTTTGCCACAGAGGCCAAGGCCCTCGCTGAGGAGCAGAAACGCCTCAATCCAGACTGCTGGAAGCGCAGGAGAACCAGCTCAGTGAGCACCGCTAACGCTAACACCGCAAGTGCAACACCCACACAACCCAGGCTCTAACGCTAATGCTAACACAGCAAGCACAACACCCACACAACCCAGGCAATACCGCTAATGCTAACACAGCAAGCACAACAACCACACAACCCAGGCAATACCGCTAATGCTAACACAGCAAGCACAACAACCACACAACCCAGGCAATACCGCTAATGCTAACACAGCAAGCACAACAACCACACAACCCAGGCAATACCGCTAATGCTAACACAGCAAGCACAGCACCCACATGACCTGAGCGTGACTCAACCAGGGTCACATGGCAGGGATGGGCCAATGAGGTCAGCCCACTACAGATCTCTGAAAAGGGACACACCTGTGAGAGAATGTGTTGATACAACATTCAGTTATTTTAAAGGTAAACAGGGTTGCTTGTTTGCACCACATTCGCGTCTTGTGAACTGAACTGCACTACGTGCTGATGAACGCAACCACATGCGCACGCTGGCCAATCAGCATGTTACTGTGTGACCTCGGTGGCCAATCAGGGATGCTCACCTGTCGGCTCCCGCTTGATGACGTTTTTTAAGTTTAAAGTGCTGATCTGGGATCAGGTAACGCCTCTCTCCCTCTCTCTCTCTCTCTCTCTCTCTCTCTCTCCTGTACTCCAGCAGGGACCACAGCCGAACTGAACAGACAGACCCAACGCAGACGGCCTGTGTGGAACTGCACCAGATGCCACGCCTCAGACACTTTAAAGTCGCCATCTTCCACTTCAAACACAACACCACGAAACAAGCAACTATAAACCACACACCGGTGTGCCGAATCACTTTCTCCTGTTTTTTTCACCACAAAAATGCCTTATTCTTCCAAAGTAAGATGCTACGCAGTTCTACTTCAGGTAAAATTTTTTCAGGTATCTATTCTATGCTTGAAACGGAGACCTTGTGGTGCTGATTGTAAGTAGTGGGAGGTGGAGATGTATTTTGTTTTTCAGTGTTTTTAGTGTAAAAAGGGGAAACAGAGATGCTTTATTTTTTCGCTGTACGTGTGATGATATTTGTGCGTGTCAGTATGTATTGCACAGACATGGTGAGTGTGTTTGCTATGCGTCTGCTGGAGGACTGGGGGATTGCGTAAGAAGACCGGCTTCACATACACTATGGCTGTGAAATCAGAGTAACACAGAGTAACATATAATGACACATGGGGTGGAACTTCTCTCTCTCTCTCTCTCTCACACACACACACACACACCTGTGCACAAATGCAAACACACACGCAAATGCACACACTGACATGCATGAACTTACACATGTTCCTTTGGACTCTCTCACTCACACACATACACACACACACACAGACACACACACACACAGGTACACACAGGCACACACAGGCACACACCACTTAGGGGCTATGACCTGCCCCCAAGTCTCTTTGCACTTTAATATACAAACATAAAAATATAAATATAAAAAATATATTTTATATTGTGTATAATTTCTGAGCTTCCGTTGTATTGCATTTTTAAATCTTTAAATCTTTTGCCAAGAATATATGGTCTCCGGCAAACTCTTGCACAACATTTACTGTATTGTATAATGACTATACATTTAAATATTGTCTATTTGGTCTCCTGAGGTCATTGTGTACTTCTTTATTTGTGTTGTGGCTGTTGTTTTGTGAGCGCAGATGTACAATTTGGAGGCAGAAACTCCACTCAGCGTGAGATAGTGACTGTATTGTCCTCATTAGCACAGTACCTTAAATAATGGGGGATTGTCACTTGGGGAGACATCGGATGAAGAAGACGGACAGAATGTACCGGAACAGTGACACTGCAGTAGCTTCCTCACTGCAAGGCCTCCCACAGCAACATGAGGCCCCAGACTTTACCTGGGCAGGAAATGACATCAGACTTCACAACAGGAAATGATGCGTACGCTCTAGAGCCGTCTGGGAGATGTAGGAGAGAGAGTCGAGAGGCAACAGGGCATGCTGGGAGTCTGAGTCTTCCCGGTGTGTGAGTGTCTGATCACTGGGGTGTCGGGACAAGGCTGAGAGGCTGGGGAGAGGGCTTGTGTGCTTCTCTAAATTACGCAGACTGAGGTTCACCGTGCGAAAACAACAGCACCCGTACTTCCAGGACCTTCTGACAAACAGTGCTTTGTGTCGTCTGATATCGTGACGTACACAGCCTCCGCGCTCTGTAACCTACATGTGCTGCTGCTGCTGCTGCTGCTGCCGTGTAAACCGACTCCACATCCGCCGGCTTCATCAGAGCACGGTCCCTGCAGCTGCACGTGTGACAGAGAGGGGGCGCTGGAGTCAGCAGAACGGAGAGGAGAGGAGCGGAGAGGAGAGAGAGAGAGAGGGAGGGAACCATGGGAGCCAGACGGACCTCCACACATAAAGATATCCTTCAGCCTTTAATACAGTACCACAGCTCACACTGCACACAGCTCTGATGCACACACACACACAAACGCAAACGTACACACACACACACACAGCTCACACTGCACACAGCTCTGATGCACACACATACAAACGCAAACATACACACACACACACAGCTCACACTGCACACAGCTCTGATGCACACAAACATACACACACACAGCTCACACTGCACACAGCTCTGATACACACACACACACACACACACACACACACACACACTCCTAAAACTGGGGGGGGGGGGGGGGGGTCAGACACACTGAGGGTAGGGGGGTGGAGGGTTGGGGGAGTCTCTTAGCTAAAGAACAGATAAACACTGGAATGTATGTGTACTATGCACATACAGTACTGTGCGAAAGCTTTAGTCACAAGTAAAAAAAAAAAAACATTCGTAAGGCAAAGATGCTTTCAAGAATAATACAATACAATAATACAATACAATAAAAGTAATTATATGAAGAGCTGTGAACAGTTAAAACTGTCCTGCAGTTTTATAGGAAAATCAGCTGGTAGATTGCACCAAACATGTTGGAGAATTTGCCACAGTTATTCTTCTCTGACAGACTTTGGCTGTCCTGCTTGCTCCTGGCTCTCCAGGTAATCCTAGACAGCATCGATCAAGTCTGTATCTGAAAAGTGGCTTATTACTTAATATCTTACTTTTTTTGACAAAATGACATTTCACTGCAAATTATATTTTTTGGAAAATGAATGCCTGGAAGTCTCAAAATTTGCTCTATTGCACTGACACACAAAAATAAGTACCAAAGACCAAATTTACAGTAACTGCACAGTGCTGTTCAGGAGATAAAGAGTGAGACAATGCACAGACACAAGTAACCTGTTGTTTGAAATATTTTTGCAGTCCTTTAATTTGCGCTTGTTATCCAGAGCTTATCATTACACACGAGAGATGTGATGTAATCAGCGTATTGAACTGGAGCTCCCAGCGTGTAAACACGCCGACCGCTGCACAGGCTGAGTCAGGTTGTGTGTTTGTGGAAATGCATCACGGTCAGCTGATCTGGCTCCGTCGTCTGGTCACGTGACCCGCTGCAAGTGAAGGGGTCACCGTGCAAGAGGCACGCGGCCAGCGGAGATGCTGGTGTGCAAGTTACAGTCGCCGTGACAACACTGCTTACATCAGCGCGCCTCGCTCCAGGTCCTGGAGAGCAGCAGGGTGTGCCGGTTATTGTTCTGGTGTTAATACCCAGCAGCCGATTCAGACCCAAGAAGCCAGGTGAGGTGAGGTAACTGTGAAATTAACCGCTTTAATCGATCAATCGCTGTTAGCGCCGAGTATCAACGAAAGCCAGGGCACCCTGCGGCTCTCTGGGACCAGGAGCGAGGACCAAGGAACCTGGAGTTAAGTACGGACCTTTCCGTGTCCGTCCCCTGACGGGACAAACGGACGCGGTGGGTTTATGAAGCGTTTCCAGACGGCGTCGTGTCAGAGTCTAGACACGCTGGCCTCCAAGGGTACATTGCCACACAGCCCAGTGGAAAATATTCAGCGTTTAAAAACGAGAGTAATTAAGTCTTATTCGGGGCCGAGAGGAGAACCTACTGGAAAAGCCTTTACCACACCAGCAGCGTTACCTTACCTAACACATCAGCCTGAACTGGCCTCCTAACTCCCCTTAGCCTCATCTGTAAAGGCAGCCCGTTTGCTACTTTCAGAGAGAATGAGAGAGAGGGAAAGAGACAGAGAAAATGAGAGATGGGGAGGGAGAGAGAGAATGAGAGAGAGGAGGTGTCAGAATGAGGGAGAAATTAAAGCTACGGGTAAGGAAGACGTTTTGTGTACAAACTGCAATGTTTCCTACTGACATCAAGGTTTTATATCCCCGAGATAATTCGCACATTGCCCTGCTCCTCACTGTACTGAGTACTCTCTGTTATATTGCAAATCTGTTCTTCATCTAAAGACAGAGACCTACTGTGAGACGCTCTTGGACACTGAGTTCTGTCCCCCAGGCCTGCAGGTCCCTTCAGACTGTACCCAACATAGAGAACCAAACCATGACATGGCAGCGTAGAGAGAGAGAACCAGACCCTGGCACTGGCAGCGTAGAGAACCAGACCCTGGCACTGGCAGCATAGAGAACCAGACCCTGGCACAGGCAGCATAGAGAACCAGACCCTGGCACTGGCAGCGTAGAGAGAGAGAACCAGACCCTGGCACAGGCAGCATAGAGAACCAGACCCTGGCACTGGCAGCGTAGAGAGAGAGAACCAGACCCTGGCACAGGCAGCATAGAGAACCAGACCCTGGCACTGGCAGCACAGAGAGAGAGAACCAGACCCTGGCACTGGCAGCGTAGAGAGAGAGAACCAGACCCTGGCACAGGCAGCATAGAGAACCAGACCCTGGCACAGGCAGCATAGAGAACCAGACCCTGGCACAGGCAGCATAGAGAACCAGACCCTGGCACTGGCAGCGTAGAGAGAGAGAACCAGACCCTGGCACAGGCAGCATAGAGAACCAGACCCTGGCACTGGCAGCACAGAGAGAGAGAACCAGACCCTGGCACTGGCAGCGTAGAGAGAGAGAACCAGACCCTGGCACAGGCAGCATAGAGAACCAGACCCTGGCACAGGCAGCATAGAGAACCAGACCCTGGCACAGGCAGCATAGAGAACCAGACCCTGGCATGGCAGCACAGAGAGAGTGAAAGCAGATGTGTGCAGCCAGTGGCCCGCTAGGCGAGGCACGCTCCCACTCCCAGCCAAGCTCAAGGAGGGGGTTTCAGAACAAACAAAAAAAAAAAGAGCATTGCTGAGACCAGCAGCAACTGGCCACATGCGAGATGGTGCACGAGGTACTGTGGACAAATCCGCAGCCTGCTTCCTTCTGCAAATCAATGCGAATGCAGATACGTATACAATTGTAGCCCCATGTCCCTCCTTAATCAGAGCTCTCACACGGGCCCGGGGAACGGGGGAACAAACGAAAAACAGGACAGCAGAAAGAGGCTGGTGACTCAGATCAGATTTACTTGCCCCGTCCGCAGGGCAGATCCAGAGCCGGTAAAGGGCAGTTCTCTCCCGGGGCTCTGGGAACAGGAAGCGGGGGCGGGGGCAGCCGAGGGAAGGCCACGCCCGCTTCCTCCCGACAGCGTGTTTACCTCCAGGCCCAGATATCTGCCTCTAATTAGGAGTGAGTGTGCAGGCCCGCGTCTGCGGGGGCCCCTCCCCGTGCCCCACTTCCAGTAAGACCGGCCTCGACTCACTCCCTTCCCGGCCTGCATCGCCACCAGTCAGGTCAGGACCGGGGTCACGACGGCAGCCTGACGCACTCAAGATGCCGCGTCGGTTTTATTTCCGACGGTGAAAACGCCGTGTTACGCGTTACGCGGACTGTAACTCCTCGGTGAAGACACCGCGGAGCTCGACGGCTGCATTTACATTTTAAATTCACATTCATTTGTGTAAGTCTCGTTTTACAGAGACCGCCACAGAAGGGGAAGGGCAAACACCAGGCCAGAGCCCCAAAAGAACAATAAAAGCCCTCGAACAATGGTGAGGAAAAAACTCCCCGATGGGAAGAAATCTTGGGAGGAACCCGGCTATTGGGGGAAAATCTTAAGGGAACATCTATGACAGCTTTATGACGGACTGTGAAATAACACGACATGAAAATGTGCGCTTCGCGTTGAGCAGTGTTGCACCTTCTCGGGCAGCGTATCTACAATACTGTATCTGTAATGGAGCGCTCTGTAAACAGTATAAACTTCAGCGAGGGCTCCAGGAGACGGCACGTAAACACAAGGCACTCTGGCCGAATCGCACGGCACACGAGTGTTATCACTTGGGGCCAAATGTTTCTTCCTGCTTAAAAACAATGAAAGGGTTCAATCGGCGTGTCCCGGACACATTTTAACACCGACCTCTGGCACTGTGTGTGACGCAGTTCAGCTGAACTGCATGTAAACACACTCCTCCACGACGCACACTTCTGCGCTGCTCAACAACGGGCTGCTAAAAAACATCCTGTAATCCCCGTATAACCCAATCTGGAAGACCCCGCTGTTATTGTAGACTTGACCCAATGAGACAAATGAGTTTTTAATTGGGGGGTGGGGGGATGTAGCCGGGTGTGGTTTCTGTTCGCTCCACGTCCTGCCAGTTCGATGCCCAAGAGCAACGCTGCTGAGATGTTCCTCACCTGACATGTTCCTGGAGATCTACCGTCCTGTTGGTTTTCATTTCAAACCCTGATCTGGCACACCTGACTCTACTCAATGGACAGTTGGATGGGAACTCTTGCTGTTGAGTGAGGTGTTGCTTTGTTTGGGTTGGAGTGAAAGCCTACAGGATGGTAGATCTCCAGGAACAGGGGTTGGGCAGCCCTGCTCTAGTTGTTGAGTAAGATGTGCTTTGTCAGGGCTGGAGTGAAAACTTACCAGATGGTAGATCTCCAGGAACAGGGTGTAGCCTGGTGTACCCTTCAGGGTGAGCCTTCTGGCCAACACTGGATATACTGGATATACTGGCCAATACTGTATCTGGGTCTCAGTGGGTGGGGATCTGGTGGGAAGGGGATCTGGCGATCTGGGGGGAAGGGGATCTGGGGATTTGGTGGGAAGGGGATCTGGGGATCTGGTGGGAAGGGGCTCTGGGGCTCTGGTGGGAAGGGGAAGCCATCGGGGGAGCTGAGAGGATAAGCATCGCCAGGGTCTGGGAGCAATAACAGAGCAGGAATGTTGAGTCAGGGCCCGCAGACTGCCGGGAAAGACCAGCTCCAACTCAGACACACACACACACACACACACACACACACACACACCACTCACACACCCCATCACACACCCCATCACACACACACACACACACACCACAACACACACCATATCTCACACACACACACACACACACACACACACACACACACACACACCACTCCCACACCCCATCACACACCATAACACACACACACACACACACACACACCCCATCACACACCATAACACACACACACACGCACACACACAGGGTGACAGGGTGACTGATACTACACTTTCTGTCATGTGTTGAACATTAATTGGCTGAAGAATGCCACGCAGGTCTGAGGGACTGAGACGGAGCTGCTCTCACATCCTGCCCTCAGTCTGAGCCCCGTGCTCACCCCCCCCCGCCCCGCCCGCCCGCGCCCCCCCCCCCCCCCCCCGAGCTCCGTGCATGTTGCTCTTGGCTCCTCACGTCGCTCTGTTTCGTTTCGCCCGTTATTTATCTTTCGGTGAGGCCTGTGGTGAGGCATCACAAGCGACTCGATTCTGACGGCCGAACGCGGCGAAGGTTTACCCACAATTCCCCTCTCTGTGCCCATCCCCCTCTCTCCCTCACATCACCGAGGAATGGTTTATCGTAACACTGCCATCCGTGTGTGTGTGAGAGAGAGAGAGAGAGAGTAACAGTGTTTGTGTGTGGATGTGAGAGAATGTTCTGTATGCCTGAGCGTGTATCTCCGTACACACAGGGAGAGTCTGAGTCTCGAGAGAAATCAGAGCTTCCTCCAGCCTCACTCGCCAGTCAGTGTGCAGTGCTTAAGACAATTTATGACTGTTTGTGTGTGTGTGTGTGTGTGTGTGTGTGTGCTTAAGACAGTCTTCCATCTTGGACCCCAAAGACATCCACGTCATCACGGAATCCATTCCACGAGACTGTCAGAAGTGCCAGGGATTTTGTTGTGCTTTTCCAAACGCAAAGACCGAAGCAATCGAGCACCCATCCCTGGGATGGGCCTGAAGGTTGATGGATTTCCCACACGCTGCAGCTCGGTCCCAGGTGATGTCACCAGAGATTAGAGAAATGGGAAAGATATCATGCTGTTGATGGTCCAGCGGAATCTTACAAACTGCAGAAGCGTTCGTTGGCCACGCAATGGAACCTCCCAGGACACGTCTACACACAGCGTGAAGCCTTCAGTATTTAGATCATCCTGGGACCCGGCACAAAGAAGTTAAAATATTTTCATACTTTGTGACATAAAATACAAGTATCTCAGATGACAAAAACATGCTGCAGTAAATATATTTAGAAAAATATTATTATTTTATCTGAATAGAAAGTTGATAGTGTACATTTCAGCATTGCAGAATATATGGTCTTTAGATGAAGACCAGAGGCTTTGTTCCCTACAGGGTTACAAAATTAAACTGCTAGGTCTGAGGAGGACTTGGCCCTGACTGTACAGATACGTTCTAGGATTTCCAAAATAAATTTAAACCAACCAATCAGTAATATTGATTATCAACCACAAATGTCACTTGTTTTCGTGAGAAAACGTGCAGACACAATGGTATAACGGACTTTGTTTAAGAGCAGAGATTGCGACAGCCTTGCTCGCACACTTGGACAAACTGGGTTTACCCCGGTTCACGCTGCTTCACGCACACCGCCCGTCAGAGACGGAGTTTGCGTTTTTTTTGTCCTTTTCAGAATTTATGCTGAGCGCCGTGTTCTTCCCCACATCCTGTCCAACAGAACAAACTGCAGACATCTCAGGCCCGTCTCCCGCTCTCAGACACACCGTGCGCTCCTCCGGAGACGGTGCATGTTTTCCTTTTGGAGAGGGAGAGCGTTTTTAATGAATCATTGCTTTTCTCTCTCTCCGTTTCTTTGGCCGCACCCACCGCGAGGAGAATTTCCCATAAATAAATAATGACTAAAAGTTCCGATCTGTTTGCCTGCGCGGTTCGTTGACCCACTCCGTCCTTTCACAACAGGATCGGCCTTCGCCGTGCAGCCTTGGCTGTGCCTAACTCAGCAGGACTGACCCTTCCCTGAGCTCTGCCCCTTCACGCAGGGCCTGTGTGACTGTGTTCGGGCGGCCTGTAGCGTACTGGTTAAGGTGCATGACTGGGACACGCAAGGTCGGTGGTTCGAATCCCCGGTGTAGCCACAATAAGATCCGCACAGCCGCTGGGCCCTTGAGCAAGGCCCTTAACCCTGCATTGCTCCAGGGGAGGACTGTCTCCTGCTTAGTGTAATCAACTGTACGTCGCTCTGGATAAGAGCGTCTGCCAAATGCCATTAATGTAATGTGTTCACCCTCCTGATTGACAGGCTCCTCCTGTGGCTGAACCAGGGGAGAGCAGCAGTAAGAGTTGTTCACCAGTCTCTGATCTCCTCAGGTTTCACACTCGGGTATTTAATGAGAGTTAAAACTGCGCTCGTAGGCACTCTTTTCACACGTGTGTCAGTAGTTTCACTGAGACGACGGCTGTGGACGTCTGTAGTATTACTGAACGATGTTAAAAGCAGGCGAGCGCCATAAATTATGTGAAACTAAGGGTGCTTTATAACTCCGGTTTGGTTTACATCCCACTGCAGAGATGATCAAATCGTGGTCCTCCAGGTCTGAGAACTGCTGGTTTTCCACCCTCCCTTTACCTGGGAGTCAGGTGTGTTCACCCTCCCTTTACCTGGGAGTCAGGTGTGGAGACCAGTCTGGCCAATCAGTAGCACTAATTAGTCAGATAATTACGGGGGAGAAAACAAAATCAGGGCCGGATTTGGATCTGAGGTCCAGATCTGATGATCGTTGTCCTATTCTGTGGCATCTCAAACAATAGACGTCCAGTTACAGGAATGACGAAGATGATTAAACGCAGACGGTCCGTTTGATTCACCCAATAAACCGCAGGAGTTATGCCGTGCGCACGCAGACTCGTGCACCTCTGAGTCCCTGAACGGCTCTGGAGCCAGAAAGGGGCTTATTATTCTGACTCCATTTCCCTCATTCAGCTCCGTTTCAAACTACGTGACAGAACGCGATCTGCGAAGTCAAAGGGGAGAGCTCAGCCGACTCCCAAAGATGTTTTGTCCAACAACAGTAATCGGCCGATCCCTGACTCGCTCCACATTTGTTAACGACGTGTTCTGGACACATTTCTTCATACGAAGGTTGTGGCGTACACTAATAGGAAACTCCTTTTAATTGGAACAATATTTGGGACACGAGTTTGTCATAATTTCTTACATAAACTCTTATATAACATTAGCTCAGTAGTACATGATACATGGAGAGGAGTTAATGAGACGTGCTTGAGGTGTTTATTAACCACTGCAAAGGAACAGCAGGGTGTGTGTGTCCATGTGTGTGTTTATGACTATGGTTGTGTTCATGTGTGTGTGTGTGTGTGTGTGTGAGAGAGTGTGTGTTTGTGTGTGTGAGAGTGTGTGTGTGTGTGTGTGTGTGTGTGTGTGTGAGAGTGTGTGTTTGTGTGTGTGTGTGTGTGTGTGTGTATGTATTTGGTATGTTTGGCACAGTGAAAGGAGAGGGATGAGTGGGAGTGCTGAAGGTTAAAGGTGAAAGTTCAGGAAAACCAGGATGGAATTTTTCATTGCACAACAGCCTCAAAATACCACACAGTTATGCATCTGGATGCGACCCTAAGGCTACCCTTCACATACCATGCAAGGCAGGGAGAAGCCGCTCTTTGCCATTGGCCCCTCCAGTCTATGCCCAGTATCTGTGTGCGCACCATGGTACAGTCACACCTGCTGAGGGCAGAGATGAGCACACTGGTCTTTTTACGGGCCTCCAGTCCTGGTCCAGCCCTGCCTGGCTTACTGACCACGGAGCCCAATCCCACGTCCAGCACGTCACCCAGTGGCCATCTTGGCTCCAGACGCCCAGTGGCCATCTTGGCTCCAGACGCCCACCGGCCATCTTGGCTCCAGAAGCCCAGCGGCCATCTTGGCTCCAGACGCCTTGCTCTCCTTTTCCTGGAGCCTGGGCCTGGCACCTCCTTCCCCATTCCGAGCGGATCTGTTTCCTGCATCACGCGCGAGTTCTCGCTCCCAACGACAAAATGGCTTTAGCAGAGCGACAGCTCCACTGTTTAGAACAGCAGTATTTTATGCTGGGTATAAATAATTATCTCAGACTGCAGAGAGAGCTTGAGTGAGTAAAGTTTCAGTCACAGCGAGAGAGAGATTCTACTTTCCTGTTTGCTGTGCTAATCCGCTTGTACGGTTTTTTTTCTCCAAAATTTCCAATTTCTTCCATCTTACGTTGAAGTTTTTTGGTACACGTTTAGGCCTTGGTAAGATGATCCTTGACCATGCCAAAAACAGCAGAGTGAAACAGGAAACTGAACTACGGTGTTGTTTCAGGTGACCACAGAAGAGTTTGAGAAAAGGAGAGGGATGTTCGGCCACAGAGAGGGAGCGGGGTTATGGACAGAGGGGTTACAGACAGAGGGGTTAGAGACCCACAGAGGGGTTATAGACAGAGGGGTTATAGACAGAGGGGTTAGAGGCAGAGGGGTTATAGACAGAGGGGTTAGAGGCAGAGGGGTTAGAGGCAGAGGGGTTATAGACAGAGGGGTTATAGACAGAGGGGTTATAGACAGAGGGGTTATAGACAGAGGGGTTATAGACAGAGGGGTTAGAGGCAGAGGAGTTATAGACAGAGGGGTTACAGACAGAGGAGTTATGGACAGAGGGGTTACAGACAGAGGGGTTATAGACAGAGGGGTTATAGACAGAGGAGTTATAGACAGAGGGGTTAGAGGCAGAGGGGTTAGAGGCAGAGGGGTTACAGACAGAGGGGTTACAGACAGAGGGGTTATAGACAGAGGGGTTAGAGGCAGAGGAGTTATAGACAGAGGGGTTACAGACAGAGGAGTTATGGACAGAGGGGTTACAGACAGAGGAGTTATAGACAGAGGGGTTATAGACAGAGGGGTTATAGACAGAGGGGTTATAGACAGAGGGGTTATAGACAGAGGGGTTAGAGGCAGAGGGGTTAGAGGCAGAGGGGTTACAGACAGAGGGGTTACAGACAGAGGGGTTATAGACAGAGGGGTTAGAGGCAGAGGGGTTACAGACAGAGGTGTTACAGACAGAGGGGTTAGAGGCAGAGGGGTTACAGGCAGAGGGGTTATAGACAGAGGGGTTATAGACAGAGGGGTTATAGACAGAGGGGTTAGAGGCAGAGGGGTTAGAGGCAGAGGGGTTACAGACAGAGGGGTTACAGACAGAGGGGTTATAGACAGAGGGGTTAGAGGCAGAGGGGTTACAGACAGAGGTGTTACAGACAGAGGGGTTAGAGGCAGAGGGGTTACAGGCAGAGGGGTTATAGACAGAGGGGTTAGAGGCAGAGGGGTTAGAGACAGAGGGGTTATGGACAGAGGGGTTAGAGACCCACAGAGGGGTTAGAGACCCACAGAGGGGTTATAGACAGAGGGGTTATAGACAGAGGGGTTAGAGGCAGAGGGGTTAGAGACAGAGGGGTTACAGACAGAGGGGTTATAGACAGAGGGGTTACAGACAGAGGGGTTAGAGGCAGAGGGGTTAGACCCACAGCTCAGAGGAATGCAAACGTGCATCATTAACACCTGAGCCTCAGGTGTCACACAGGTGAGCTGCAGGTGATCCAGACGGCTGTGCCTAGAGACCGCCGCACTTCGGCCTAAAGAGGGGCTTAGCCACATGACAGAGCCGTTATTAGAGTCAACGCTACCACTGAGATCCCTCAGAACACAACCCAGGACCACCGACGGGACTGTCCCAGAATTGGCCTGTGACCTCACCACCTCACCGATGGGACTGTGATATCATCGTCTCCTTCTCCTTCATCGCACAGGTCCCAGAGACGCAGCAACAGATTACAGACAGGAGACATTCCCCCGAGTGCACCTGGAGCAGAGCCCGGTCTCAGCTGCAGTAATCTGTGATATCACCAACACCGGTTTCAACACAGACACCAATATAAGTAAACATCTCACCGCCCTGCGAGGCCGTTTAAAAAACAGTCCATTTAAAACTGAAGTGCTTATTTATTAACCGTTTCCTGTTTAAGACATAAATCTGATCCAAGTGGTGTTTATTTAATGCACCGTCTCTACTAAAGTAAGCACATGGACGCTGAGTACACACGCATGGTCTCAATGACTACACAGCCTGCTATTACACATATGAACGCACTATATGGATGTAAAACCGAGAATAAGGACACTTGAGGGCTGTTTTGTGTCGGGGGCTGTTCCGGTCCGTTTGCCCAGACCTAGGCCTGCTTCCACAGGAGTGCAGGGTGCGGGGCTACTTTAACCAGACTCATTCGCTCACGCGCTGGAGGGGACGGGCCGTTACCCGCCAGGCACGTCTGCTCTCTGACGGACAGGACTGGTCTGCCTGCTATGAGAGACGCTTCTACGAGCTGTGTGAGGAGCGGGGAGAACACGGCTTTAACCCCCCAGCGCCACAACCTGTCAGCCCCCCACTGGAAAGAGACAAGACTACCTGTCTGTGTGGTTCATCTCCCTCTCTCTCCCTCTCCCTCTCTCCATCACCCTCCTTCCATCCCGACCTCTCTCCTTCTTTATTGTTTGAATCAGACGTTACGTTTTTAGTGAGCGAAAAGGGGCCTCCTGTCAGCTGAAGTGTGTTTTTCCGGCGTGTGACGCCTGACGTGGGTGTTTTTGGCAGGACCGGGCGCCGGGCTCGGCCCCCTCTCCAGATCCCCGCCTCGGCAGCAGCGGGTCGGTCGGACGCCGCTCTCGAGCGATATACGCCGCGGCTCAGTCCACACTGTTTTCACACAGAATGGAAACCATATGCGCCGGGACGGCGTGCGGACGGCTGCTCAGGCCGGTATTTATGACCCAGCTCCAGAACCGTACGCTCTCCCTCCCCTCCTCTCTGGCACCGCACAAACTTTCCCCTCCGAAATTCCTGTTTACCGCCTCTGCCCCCGCACACTCGCACCGTTACCTGCAGTGAAGCGTGGAGCCGCAGCTCCATAAAGAGGCTCCATAAAAGCAATCGCAAACTCATTACCAAGCAAACGCTGAAGTATTTTAGCACGGGAATTAACAGAGAGAAAAATAGACGAGGTCTGTTTCAGTGCTGTGTTTAAAACCCGGCGATAACGTTTTCACTATACGACCGCAAACTCTATCTGTCTATCTGTTTCTCATCTTTTTCCTCTCTCTCATATTTAACCTCCAGGGCCTCCAGGTTGGTGCAGGGAAGGCAGGCATACCTGGGGCTTTACACACCTGTGTATGTGCGTGTATGAGTGTGTGTATGTGTGAGTATGTGTGCGTGTGTGAGTGTGAGCGTGTGTGTGTGTGAGTGTGCGTGTGTGTGTGAGTGTCTGTGTGTGTGCGTGTGAGTGTGCCTGTGTGTGTGCGAGTGCGTGTGTGTTGCGTGCATGTGCGTGTGTGTGATTGTGTGTGTGTGTGTGAGTGCATGTGTGCAAGTGCGTGAGTGTGAGTGTGTGAGTGCGTGTGTGCGAGTGTGTGTGTTTTGCATGCGTGTGCGTGTGTGTATCAGTGTGTGTGCGTGTGCGTGTGTGACCGTGCGTGTGTGTGTGTGCATGTGTGTGAATGTGTGTGAGCGAGTGTGTGTGTGTTGCGTGCGTGCGTGTGCGTGTGTGTTGCATGCGTGTGTGTGTGTGTGTGTGTGCGTGCGTGCGTGTGTGTGTGTGCGTGCGTGTGTGTGTGTGCATGTGTGTGTGTGTGCGTACGTGTGTGTGTGTGTGAGTGTGTGTGTGTGCGTGTGTGTGTGGACGGGTCCACAGACAGGCTGGCACTGAGGCGAGGTCTGGAACAGGCCTGGTCCAGCACTGACCCACTCAGAGTCCGCTTCTCTGGCCTGAAATGAAGGGCTTTAAAATGAATCCCATGTGCCCAAAGACCTGATCCAGCATCATCCCCAATCACCGGGCATGGAAACCAGAGTGGGCCCCAGGGTTAGTGTAAAGGCTGGCAGCACGGCTGAGCAAACAGCTGTGTTGAGTTGAAAGTGGTATGGGCTGGACTTGAGTATGTCTGTTTGAACTGAATGTGGTATCGCAGGCTGGACTTGAGTATGTCTGTTTGAACTGAATGTGGTATCGCAGGCTGTACTTGAGTAGCTATGTTGAACTGAATGTGGTATAGCAGGCTGTACTTGAGAATGTTGAACTGAATGTGGTATAGCAGGCTGTACTTGAGTAGCTATGTTGAACTGAATGTGGTATAGCAGGCTGTACTTGAGTAGCTATGTTGAACTGAATGTGGTATAGCAGGCTGTACTTGAGAATGTTGAACTGAATGTGGTATAGCAGGCTGTACTTGAGTAGCTATGTTGAACTGAATGTGGTATAGCAGGCTGTACTTGAGTAGCTATGTTGAACTGAATGTGGTATAGCAGGCTGTACTTGAGTACGTCTGTTGAACTGAATGTGGTATAGCAGGCTGTACTTGAGTATGCCTGTTGAACTGAATGTGGTATAGCAGGCTGTACTTGAGTATGTCTGTTGAACTGAATGTGGTATAGCAGGCTGTACTTGAGTAGCTATGTTGAACTGAATGTGGTATAGCAGGCTGTACTTGAGTATGTCTGCTGAACTGAATGTGGTATAGCAGGCTGTACTTGAGTAGCTATGTTGAACTGAATGTGGTATAGCAGGCTGTACTTGAGTATGCCTGTTGAACTGAATGTGGTATAGCAGGCTGTACTTGAGTATGTCTGTTGAACTGAATGTGGTATAGCAGGCTGTACTTGAGTAGCTATGTTGAACTGAATGTGGTATAGCAGGCTGTACTTGAGTATGTCTGCTGAACTGAATGTGGTATAGCAGGCTGTACTTGAGTAGCTATGTTGAACTGAATGTGGTATAGCAGGCTGTACTTGAGTATGCCTGTTGAACTGAATGTGGTATAGCAGGCTGTACTTGAGTATGTCTGTTGAACTGAATGTGGTATAGCAGGCTGTACTTGAGTAGCTATGTTGAACTGAATGTGGTATAGCAGGCTGTACTTGAGTATGTCTGTTGAACTGAATGTGGTATAGCAGGCTGTACTTGAGTAGCTATGTTGAACTGAATGTGGTATAGCAGGCTGTACTTGAGTATGTCTGTTGAACTGAATGTGGTATAGCAGGCTGTACTTGAGTATGTCTGTTGAACTGAATGTGGTATAGCAGGCTGTACTTGAGTATGTCTGTTGAGTTGAATGTGGTATAGCAGGCTGTACTTGAGTATGTCTGTTGAACTGAATGTGGTATAGCAGGCTGTACTTGAGTATGTCTGTGGAGTTGAATGTGGTATAGCAGGCTGTACTTGAGTATGTCTGTTGAGTTGAATGTGGTATAGCAGGCTGTACTTGAGTATGTCTGTTGAGTTGAATGTGGTATAGCAGGCTGTACTTGAGTATGTCTGTTGAACTGAATGTGGTATAGCAGGCTGTACTTGAGTAACTATGTTGAACTGAATGTGTTATAGCAGGCTGTACTTGAGTAGCTATGTTGAACTGAATGTGGTATAGCAGGCTGTACTTGAGTATGTCTGTTGAACTGAATGTGGTATAGCAGGCTGTACTTGAGTAGCTATGTTGAACTGAATGTGGTATAGCAGGCTGTACTTGAGTATGTCTGTTGAACTGAATGTGGTATAGCAGGCTGTACTTGAGTATGTCTGTTGAACTGAATGTGGTATAGCAGGCTGTACTTGAGTAGCTATGTTGAACTGAATATGGTATAGCAGGCTGTACTTGAGTATGTCTGTTGAGCTGAATGTGGTATAGCAGGCTGTACTTGAGTAGATCTGTTGAGCTGAATGTGGTATAGCAGGCTGTACTTGAGTAGATCTGTTGAGTTGAATGTGGTATAGCAGGCTGTACTTGAGTAGCTATGTTGAGCTGAATGTGGTATAGCAGGCTGTACCTGAGTAGCTATGTTGAACTGAATGTGGTATAGCAGGCTGTACTTGAGTAGCTCTGTTGAGTTGAATGTGGTATAGCAGGCTGTACTTGAGTAGATCTGTTGAGTTGAATGTGGTATAGCAGGCTGTACTTGAGTAGCTCTGTTGAGCTGAATGTGGTATAGCAGGCTGTACTTGAGTAGCTCTATTGAGCTGAATGTGGTATAGCAGGCTGTACTTGAGTAGATCTGTTGAGTTGAATGTGGTATAGCAGGCTGTACTTGAGTAGCTCTGTTGAGCTGAATGTGGTATAGCAGGCTGTACTTGAGTAGATCTGTTGAGTTGAATGTGGTATAGCAGGCTGTACTTGAGTAGCTATGTTGAGCTGAATGTGGTATAGCAGGCTGTACCTGAGTAGCTATGTTGAACTGAATGTGGTATAGCAGGCTGTACTTGAGTAGCTCTGTTGAGTTGAATGTGGTATAGCAGGCTGTACTTGAGTAGCTATGTTGAACTGAATGTGGTATAGCAGGCTGTACTTGAGTAGCTCTGTTGAGTTGAATGTGGTATAGCAGGCTGTACTTGAGTATCTCTGTTGAGCTGAATGTGGTATAGCAGGCTGTACTTGAGTATCTCTGTTGAGCTGAATGTGGTATAGCAGGCTGTACTTGAGTAAGTCTGTTGAACTGAATGTCGGGGGCCATGTTTCACTCTATCCCCCCATGTGCTGTCAGCATGTTGATGGGCTGCAGCCCTTCAGGATGTGGAGATGGATGTGTGGCAGCCTTGGTTCTTAAAAATGTCCTTACTGTTTCTTCTGCGTCAAACAAACACAGTCTGGAGAGTTCAGAGGTCGCCAAACTGCCCTTGGGAAGAAGAACTCACTACGCAGAACTGTGAGCGGCATCGAGTCCTGAGTGAAACGCTGAGAGAGTCCAGACCGATGTGATGCACAGTGTACAGCTCTTCACCACGACTAAAGGCGTGCGAAAGTACACGTCTGCGGCGCGTCACTGTTGCCGGCCAATCGAGCACTTTAAACACGCGCTTAGCACGTTAGCGCGCTAGCGCGATGACTTTCCCATGAACCCCCGTGCGTCGAGCTCGTCCCGCTGTTTCTTTTTCCACACGGACTGCGGAGGGTCACCTCCTGTGCCTCCGCTAATGGGAAACAGACACGTATTACATTTCAAATCAGAGACCGATTCTGAGGCGGGCTGCGATGCCAACTATTTTAAGAGCATTAAATCCACCCATCTGACCCGAATGTCTGCTGTAGCAGTCAGTCTCCGGCTCAGCGAAGGTTTTTGAAAACTCAAAAACTCTCACAGCGTTGCTTTCTCTCATCTTTCCGTTTTTAGGGTCACCGATGAAATCTTTCAACAGTTAAGACCCCAGTGAATTCAACTGCAATTCCTCATTTCTTTTTCCAACAAAAGGCCACGTCTGAAGGAATCATCGCAGAAATTAAAAGCCTGAGGACTTTGTCGTCCCTGATAACACAGTGAAAGTGACAAAAAGAAAGAAAGAACAGTTCATTTCGACTGATGGGCTGCGACTGTGGTTGGAGCGGAAACCAGGCTAAACAGGGGTCCCCTGGGACCAGGGTTGAGAACCAGCGTACACTGACACTCTCCCTGCCCCCATCCCACTGTGTATAAATGAAAGGAAGTGGATTGGGGCGGGGGGGGGGGGGGGGTGAGCAGCAGACAGTACTGCTATGCTATGGGGGCGGGGGGGGTGAGCAGGGTGTGGATGAGCCTACAGAGAGGAGCCCTAAGTACCCCCCCCCCTCCCCCCACACTTTACTCAGAGCAGAGGGAAGTTCTCCACTGATTGTCTCATCCATTCAAGCAGGACCGAGAAAAGGGACCCTCCCTTTCTCTCTCTTCCTCTTTCTCTCTCTCTCTCTCCATCTTTGTTGCTCTCCACATCTCCCTCCCTCTCCCTGACTTTGTCTCTACCTCCCACCCTCCCTCTCTCTCTCTCTCTCTCTCTCTCCCCCTCCCTCCCTCCGTGGCCCCGGCCTGCCTCCCTCCCTCCCTCCCTCCCTCTCTCTCTCTCTCTCTCTCTCGTGACTGCACACACCTGCCTGCTTTGGCTGCACACATTTGTAGCCTCATTACCGCCGAGCGTACCGAGTGGCAGAGAGCACCTTTTCCCCGGCTGGATTTTGGGAGCCACACACACTGTCTCACCTCAGTCTGCAGAGCACAGGTAGGCTGGCCGCTCCTCGCCCGCACCACCGACAGGGAGGGAGGGAAAGAGGGAGGGAGGGCGACCTGAGTTTGAGGAGACAGAAAGTGAGAAATTGATGTTTTGTTGCTGTTGCGTTTCCCATGGGGTGGATGTGGTCAGCCGCCTTGTGTTTAGCAGTGTGTGGTGTCTCTCCTGCGTGAGAGTGTGTGCGGTGTGTGACGTGGTTTTAGGAGCCCACCCTCCACCGGTGCTGTGTCCTGTTACTGCAGCACACCTGACACACATCGTACAGGTGTGTGTGCGCCTTGCACTGTGTGTGTGTGTGTGTGTGTGCGTCTTGCACTGTGTGTGTGTGTGTGTGTGTGTGTGCCTTGCACTGTGTGTGAGTGTGTGCGCCTTGCACTGTGTGTGTGTGTGTGTGTGCGCCTTGCACTGTGTGTGTGTGTGTGTGTGTGTGCCTTGCACTGTGTGTGAGTGTGTGCGCCTTGCATTGTGTGTGTGTGTGTGTGTGTGTGTGCGCCTTGCACTGTGGAAGAGTGTTTGTGTACTGGAGAGTGGGGGGGAGGGGGGGGCATAGTGTTTTGCTGACTTCTTTTCTCTGTATTTAAGTTTGTTCTTCTTTCTTGGGCGATGGTGTTGTGTGTCTATGTGCGTAAGTTAGCAGTTATTCACACACACACACACACACACACACACACACACACAGCGCTACAGCTCCTGTGTTGTTAGTGAGCAGGGCGCTGGGCTGGGGTGCATTGGAGGCGAATGAAGCCCTGCAGGTTCAGATCCGTTCTGCTCTGGGTTGCTACGCGCGGGGCAAAGCCAAGGCGTTCACGAGCCCGGCTTTCAGTCCCTCGCCGGCTCCGGCTCTCGCACATTCAGAGGGACAAGAAGCGAGGGCTCCCTCCTTTGTTGCGTTTTGTCGTGGGTAATTTACCGCCGCTGATGCCTGTGGAAGCGGCCGGCGCTGTTGTGGAAACGGCAGCGCATCTGGAAACGGAAAAACAGGAGATCCGAGACCAGACAAGCATCAACCCGGAAAGTCTGAGTTCTGTTCTGCACGGTTTATCCCCTCTGCGAGCGTCAGCCTGCCCTTAATCCCCCTTTCCCCCCTGTCTCAGTCCTCTTCCTGCCTGGTTCAGCCCTGTTCCAGTCCAAGTTTAGCCCAGTTAAGCCCTGTTTGGCCGTTTTTGGCCCAGTTAAGCCCAGTTTTGCCATTTTTGGCCCAGTTAAGCCCAGTTTGGCCCAGCTAAGCCCAGTATGGCCATGTTGGCCCTGTTCACTCTGCATGTTCCAGCATCGACACGTATTGCCGCGGGCAACCAAGAGTAAAAGGGAGGGGCTAGTCTGAGGCAAATGGGAGAAACCCGGTGACCTGCACCTCATCGGTCCTCCAACAACCCTGTCCGGCGCAGAGCGCTCGCCAAACGCTGGCGCAACGCTGAGAAAACGTTATAATAACCCCGACTCCTCTAGAGTGCTCGCCAAACGCTGGCGCAACGGCGAGAAAACGTTACGCGGTGTTTCCCGCGTTCCTGGACAGCAGGCCGGGCCTCCGCGCGACCTGGCCGAGACCGTCGGGGGCGGAGCCGAGACCGTCAAAAAAAATACTTTCAAACGTTCAAACAACAGAACTTTCCAGAGCCTGGGGCCGGGACAGCAGGCTGATGTCACTGCAAAGGGACGCATCTGAACCTTCCGCTGGGTCCAGAGAGACGGACAGACAGAGAGAGAGAGAAAGAGAGAGAGAGAGAGAGGAAGGGAGGGAGGGAGGGAGCAGAGAAAGAGCGAGGGAGGGAGTCGGAAAGAATAAGACAGGAAAGAGGAGAGTTGACTTCTGTCCAAGCTCAACTGCAGATGATACAGCTGTGGCTAATGATAAGCTATTTCTTGTGGAATGTTCCAGAAAGAGCTTTAACTGTTCAGGGGTCTCGCCGGGAAAAAACACCGCGGCAACAGTTCAATCTGGTGATTACCAGCAAAATAAACAACCTTCTGGCTGAAACAATGTCCCCTCGCAACGTGGGCCTTCAGCACCCTTCTGCTCACTGTGTGATTTATCACGATACGATACGATACGATACGATACACTTTATTAAAGCCCCTTAGGGAAATTTGTCTTGGACTCATGGCTACATACAGCTTATCAATGGCTCTACAAAAAAGATAACAGACAACACATTACAAAAAGTACACATACAATCACAAACAACAGTCTTGCATATTCACGTTAATCATATTGCACCATCCCTTATATTGCACCATCCCATATATTGCACCATCCCTTATATTGCACCATCCATCCCACATACTGTATTGCACCAACCCTTATATTGCACCATTCCATATATTGCATCATCTCTTGAATACACATGACACCATCTAACAAACACACATGACACTATCTAACAAACTATACAGTATTTAAAATTCTGATGGAAGTAGGCACAAACTAATATCTAAACCGGTTAAGCTTCCATCTAGGTACCTTATACCGTCTGCCTGAGGGCAAGAGCTCATATTCACTATGGAGGACATGGGATGGGTCAGACAGTATTCTCTGCGTCTGACTAGAGACAGACTGTTCATAGAAGGACTGGAGGGACTGCTGTTCCTTCCTCCCCATGACCTTCATGGCAGTCTGTACTAGACGCATCAGCTTAGATTTTAATTTTACTGTCAGTTTGCCATACCATGCTGACATCCCATACCTGACCATACTCTCTAGCACAGCTTGATAAAAAATAAACATAATCCTGTTGTCTACGCCATGTACTCTAAGTCTACGAAGAAAGTAGAGTCTCAGTATCATTGAGAATTTAGAATTAATAACCAATAACCCTGTTATTCTCACACCCTGACTGGAGCCCAGCCCCTGGGCGTTCCGTACTGTCTGAGAAAAGATGAGGAAATTAGGGGAATTCTGCAGCCACTACGACGAAATAAGGAAGCAGTAAATTACAGAAGGTCCAGAGAGAGTCATGAACTCACAATGTGAGAAACATCAGGAGAGGAGCAGTAGGGGACAATGGAGAGAAAAGAGATAATCTATAGGATGTTAATCAGGTCTCTGACCTCGATAAGATGTTACTCTGGTCTCCATAAGATGTTCTGTAAATCTAGAACAAGCTGGAAAGGTTATTTTAGAGCTTGAGAGGAAGGACGACGACTCTTCCTCAGAAAGGAAATGAGGCGCAGTAACGACCTGGCAGGCGCTGATATCTGACACTTAATTTTCCGTAGCAATTAGGGTCTGAACTGCGCTAGACTGGGTTTTTTTTTTATCGGCCTCTAGCTAATAAACACGTCTGTGTCACCAGTGGGGGAGGCTGTTTGTTTTCTTATTTGGTGTGCCTGGGACTCATTATGCCTGGCTGCACGCTGGAGAACATTAGCCATCTGCACCAAGGCTCCCACAGCGTGCGGCGCAGAGGACCTCCGCCCAATCAGGGCTCAGCACAGAGTGGGGCTCAGAGGACCTCCGCCCAATCAGGGCTCAGCACAGCATGCGGCACAGAGGACCTCCGCCCAATCAGGGCTCAGCACAGAGTGGGGCTCAGAGGACCTCCGTCCAATCAGGGCTCAGCACAGAGTGGAGCTCAGAAGACCTCTGTCCAATCAGGGCTCAGCACAGAGTGGAGCTCAGAGGACCTCTGTCCAATCAGGGCTCAGCACAGAGTGGAGCTCAGAGGACCTCTGTCCAATCAGGGCTCAGCACAGAGTGGAGCCTGTAATTGGCTGTAGTGTGACCCAGGGAGGCGGGGCCAGGCCCTCCAGCGCAGTGACTGTACAGACAGTGAAAATGAGCTCTGTCAGTAAAAAGGCTGCAGCTTGGTTTGGTGGATGCTCTGTCAGGCTGAGGCTTGTCGGAAGTCTGGACTGATGGCTATCGGCAGGCCTCCGGGTGCTCTGTACGCGTCAGGCCCTGCTCCAGAAACGCTAGCCCCGTCTCACCTCCTCACCTGGAGCAGTGAGCCACGCGGGCAGGTGAGGGGAAGGCAGAGTAGGGAGTGCACCACGCGTCTCTCCCGGAGACAAAATCGCCCTCAGATACAGGCCCACGACACCTGGAATGCTATCACACGCTCATCCAGCACCTCAAAGCCTCGAACATCCCAACCGCTGAACTTCAGCAGAAGCAGTTACAACTGTCAACTGTCAACTGTCATCTGGGTACCCACAATGCAATGTGCTCCCCCAATGAATCATGGGATTTAGAGTTTTTTTCTGTACTCTTTTCTCTCTTGTACATTTATCATACATTCAACATATTATTCATACATTTATGGTTTAGTATTCCAAGTTTCAAGTTTGAATGATAGCTGATCATAAGACATGTGAAACAAATATTATGGACCCCAAGCCTATACTGCATCTATCCAATTATGTACAGGGCAAATACATAATTCATGTACTGGTGTTTGTTTGCTATTCACTTTGCTACTATCCGAATATAATGTTTTGATAATCATTGGCTACGAGACATCGTGGCCTTGTCCCTATGTAATTACACGTTAATACACTCAAAGGACTACGTAAGTAGGCCTTGTAACAGAGGGAAACCCCACAGCAGTTAAAGACGTAGTTACACACAGTCCAGTTTAGCAAAGGACTGAGTGTGACGGTGGGATATAAGGAAGTGTAATTTCAGTGTATTACACAGTAATTACACATGTGTAAGGCCAAAGGTCAACACTGCTAGCAAAGCATCATGGGACCTGTAGTTCTCAGCAGAGGCCATTGGGGATGGGGCTATCAGTGCCATAACATAATAACGTTATGTGATAGCTCCTTATTTGCATTTTGGTTTACAATGAATATAAAGCCCTTTATTGTATATATGCTGAATTATTGGGATAGCCTGGGCCACTGGCCTGGTTCTGTCAGGGCTCCACAGAGTAACACATGCACAGTGCAGTGCACTGCTGGCTCTGTGCTACAATTTAATGTGCAAAACAGCAGTTTGTGAGCCTTGTGTGAGTCATTATAATGATGATTTATTTGAAGCCAGTCTGCCCGAAATGCAAACAGTGCGCTTTGTGTGTGCTCTGTACGTGTCACTAAAATGCTGTTCTGACCGTGCCAGCATTCGCGATCGTGGTTCTGAGCCAGCAGGGCTGCTATTGCGTTTGTGAGAAATATACAAGAAAAGAGAAGGAGTCTGAGCAAAGGTTGCTGTTGTGTATTTTTAAATTTCTGATTCCATATCGTTGCCGTATTCGTGGTTATAGCCATGCTGTCATGACACACGTCCCTCTGCGCCTTTATTTCACTGACACGTTCACGTTCAGTCGCTGCCGTTTAAAACCCGTTCAGTGTCGTTCCGAATGGCTACCAGATGACGATGTCACATGACTCCAGCTACATCCTCTCACCCTCTCAACGGTCAGGTCGAGAAGCAAAGCAGACAGGGCTTTGCAATGTCCAAGCAATGTCTCTGGCTGTGGAGTTCTGCTGAGGAGCTCTGAGAAACACTGCGGAACTTTGCAGAACTCTGAGGAACACTGCGGAACTTTGCAGAACTCTGAGGAACACTGCGGAACTTTGCGGAACTCTGAGGAACACTGCGGAACTTTGCGGAAACTCGGTGGAACAAGGGAACATTGTGGAACACGGACCAACGGGAGTGGATCGGCTTCGCAGGCCCAAACTGAAATACAGATAACTACAGATAACGACTGTGTTAAGATGTCCCAGTCCCTGTAATGTGTAATGATATGATTTGTGTCATTGTGCTCACCTCTGACCTCTGACCCCTGACCCCTGACCCCTGACCCACCCGCAGTCGCAGAATGAAGTCGGCCTGCCTCCTCCTGCTCCTGGTGTCGGCCTGCTGGGCGCTGCCCTTCCGCCAGTCGGGATTCCTGGACTTCATGATGGAGGACGAGGTGGGGTCGGGGGTGCCTGACGCGATGGCGCCCATGCCGCCCATGCCCCCGGACATGCCCGTCTGCCCCTTCAGGTGCCAGTGCCACCTGCGTGTGATACAGTGCTCCGACCTCGGTGAGCCACGCCCGCTCTGCCACACGCCACGCCCACCATGCACACGCCACGCCCACCATGCACACGCCACGCCCACCATGCACAGACCACACCCACCATGCAGACCACACCCGCCATGCACAGACCACACCCACCATGCACAAACCACACCCACCATGCACACGCCACGCCCACCATGCACAAACCACACCCACCATGCACAGACCACACCCACCATGCACACGCCACGCCCACCATGCACAAACCACACCCACCATGCACAGAACACACCCACCATGCACAAACCACACCCACCATGCACAGACCACACCCACCATGCACAAACCACACCCACCATGCAGACCACACCCACCATGCACAGACCACACCCACCATGCAGACCACACCCGCCATGCACAGACCACACCCACCATGCACAGACCACACCCACCATGCAGAAACCACACCCACCATGCACAGACCACGCCCACTATGCACAGACCACGCCCACTGTCTACGTACTGTAGTACTATGTGTGGCCTGTAGGGTCTACAATAGTCACTGGCTCTCCTGTAGTACTGTGTGGTGATTTTGGGCAGCTTCTTAATCCACTGACATTTATCACTGCTGACTGACTGACACTGCTCCTAGGTAACTAGGATGGGTCAAATGCAGAGGACAAATTACCCCACGGGGTTCAATAAAGTGTATCTTATCACCCAGCTCTGCGGGCTAGCAGCACTTGCCCCTGTCACTGTGTCACAGAGCGGGGGAGTGGGGAGAGGGGGAGAGAGGAGAGAGGAGAGGGGAGAGGGGAGAGGGGGAGAGGGGAGAGAGGAGAGGGGAGAGGGGGAGCAGGGAGAGGGGGAGAGGGGAGAGGGGAGAGGGGAGAGGGGGAGCAGGGAGAGGGGGGGCAGACTGAACAGGAGCGCTACCTAAGACCTGGTGCATGCCTGGGCACTGAGTCACTGGCTCCTCCCACTCCCAGCTCAATCCATATTTTTACACAAAGACAGATGTGCGAGAATTCCTGTCCTCAATTCCTCTCTCTCCCTCTCTCCCCCTCTCTCTTCCTCTCCCCTCCCTCCCCCTCTCCCCTCCCTCTTTCTTCCTCTCCCTCTCTCCCCCTCACTTCCTCTCTCTCTCTCACCCTCTCTCACTCTCTCCCCCTCACCCCTCCCTCTCTCTTCCTCTCTCTCCCCCTCCATCCCTCCCTCTCTCCTCATCCCTCTCTCTGTAATGTGTTCATGCTCCACGTAGGCTGAGCGGTTTTACCCACAGAGAATAGACACCCTTTGCCCTAGTTCCCTAGTTCTTCTGGCAGGAGTCATGATATTGGGCAGGGGCATTGTGTGTGTGTGTGTGTGTGTGTGTGTGTGTGTGTGTGTGAGTGTGTGTGTGTGTGAGTGTGTGTGTGTGAGTGTGAGTGTGTGTGTGTGTGAGTGTGTGTGAGTGTGTGTGTGTGTGAGTGTGAGTGTGTGAGTGTGTGTGTGAGTGTGAGTGTGTGTGAGTGTGGACAGGATTGTTTGTGTGTGTGTGTGGACAGGAGTGTGTGTGTGCGTGTGTGTGTGTGGACAGGATTGTGTGTGTGTGAGTGTGTGAGTGTGTGTGTGGACAGGATTGTGTGTGTGGACAGGAGTGTGAGTGTGTGAGTGTGTGTGTGAGTGTGAGTGTGTGAGTGTGTGTGAGTGTGGACAGGATTGTTTGTGTGTGTGTGTGTGTGTGTGTGTGTGTGGACAGGAGTGTGTGTGTCTGTGTGTGTGTGTGAATATGTGTGTGTGAGTGTGTGTGTGTGTGTGTGTGTGTGTGTGGACAGGAGTGTGTGTGTGTGTGAGTGTGTGTGTGGACAGGATTGTGTGTGTGTGTGTGGACAGGAGTGTGTGTGTGTGTGTGGACAGGAGTGTGTGTGTGTGTGTGTGTGTGTGTGGACAGGATTGTGTGTGTGTGTGTGTGTGTGTGTGTGGACAGGAGTGTGTGTGTGTGTGTGTGGACAGGAGTGTGTGTGTGTGTGTGTGTGTGAGTGCGTGAGTGTGTGTGTGGACAGGAGTGTGTGTGTGTGTGAGTGTGTGAGTGTGTGTGTGAGTGTGTGTGTGAACAGGAGTGTGTGTGTGTGCGTGTGAGTGTGTGTGTGTGTGTGAGTGTGTGTGAGTGTGGACAGGATTGTGTGTGTGTGTGTGTGGACAGGAGTGTGTGTGTGTGTGTGTGAGTGTGTGAGTGTGTGTGTGGACAGGAGTGTGTGTGTGTGTGTGTGTGTGTGTGTGTGTGTGTGTGAGGACAGGGGTATGTTTACCTGCTCATCTGACTGAGCTGCTGTGTCTGTGTTTGGTCTGCAGGTCTGAAATCTGTTCCTGATAAAATCCCTTCGGACACGACGCTCCTGGACCTGCAGAACAACAAGATCACCGAGATCAAAGAGAACGACTTCAAAGTGCTGAAGGGCCTGCATGTGAGCACCGCCCCCACCGGGCCCCGCCCCCATACACTGACTCCACCCCTTCTCCCTGAGCCCTCAATTCTGGCCCCGCCTCCTTCAAACTGATCCCGCCCACACCTCCCCGATCCCACCCCTACACTGAAGACGTCACTGAAACCATCACAAACCAAACCAAACCTGCTGCACCTGACAGTCCAAGTCATGACCATCCTTTAACATTGTTTATTCATTATTTATTATTATTTATAGGCCTGCATAGAGTTTAGAGTCTCCTATATCCATTCACATATTCACTAAATCAAAAACAAGTGGAGAAATCTCGCAGATTTAAGAAACAAGAATCGGACTTGTGAATTCCCTCACTTCTTCTGTTGCTGAAATGCAAGTTCAGTCAACCGTTGAACCCTTTTCTGAAGCCCAAGCAGGAAAACCTAAGAAAGCCTGCTTTTACAACACAATCGCGTTTCCACCGAACCGTCAGCAATGCTGGCCAGCGTGCTAACAGACTTATTGTGGGCACGCCCAAGCTTGCAGACTGAACCGTCATCCAAAAAGTGCTTGGCTTGGGCAGACGGGCCCGAATGAAGATTTATTCTGGAGCGCGTTTGTAAGGGCTGGATGGCAATGCGCTCTGTTTGGGAAAGCCGATCTCCTGACTGTTCTCCAAGCGTCTCTGTGGCGCGCACCTCCCTCCTATTAATGCTCAGCGTGGCGTCTCTGTGGCCCCACGCCCGTGAGAGAGGACCGGGGCTTGGATTGGGAGGCTGGTCTCTCATGGTGTTAGAGATGACTGGGGTTTGGATTGGGAGGCTGGTCTCTCATCATGTTAGAGATGACTGGGGTTTGAATTCTGAGTTTGGTCTCTCATGGTGTTAAAGATGACTGGGGTTTGGATTGGGAGACTGGTCTCTCATGGTGTTAGAGATGACTGGGGTTTGGATTGGGAGGCTGGTCTCTCATGGTGTTAGCGATGACTGGGGTTTGGATTAGGAGGCTGGTCTCTCATGGTGTTAGATATGACTGGAGTTTGGTCTCTCATCATTTTAGAGATGGCTGGGGTTTGGATTGGGAGGCTGGTCTCTCATGGTGTTAGATATGACTGGAGTTTGGTCTCTCATCATGTTCGAGATGACTGGAGTTTGGTCTCTCATCATGTTAGAGATGGCTGGGGTTTGGATTGGGAGGCTGGTCTCTCATGGTGTTAGATATGACTGGAGTTTGGATTGGGAGGTTGGTCTCACATCATGAGCCCTGAAGTCCTGACTAATGCCCAAATGGTCAAAGGTCCCCACTCATTTCCACCCACTTTAATTGTCCTCCCCTCCGGTAAATCATTCTCAAAAAACCTTTGTGTCTGCAAGTGTGTGTGTGTGTGTGGATGTGTTTTTATGTGGATGTACATGTGTGTCAGAGTGTGTGTGCATGTATGTGTGTGTGTGTGTGTGAATGTGCGTGTGTATGTATACGTTTGCGTGTGTGTATGTGTGGGCATACGCGTTTTGTGTGTGTGTGTGTGCGCGTTTTGTGTGTGTAAATGTGTGTGTGCCTGTGCGTGTGTGCGTATGTGTGCTGTCCACTGACAGATTTTTTTCCACTGGTGTGTAAAAATTAAGATCCAAAATAAAAACCCATAACAGAGCAGGCTCTGTTTTCACACTGTAAAACTTCAGACTGTCAGAGTAAAAAAAAACATTTTTTCTGTCCTGTCTACAGCAAAGGGCAGCTGTCAACTGGAACAGAAAAGTCAACTATTCATTCAAGTCAAGTCAACTATTTATGAAGCGCATTCAAAACGAACGGACATTGACCAACGTGCAGTACAACCTCAATAAATAAAGACACATAAATAACAAGAATAAATAAAAACATAGAAACAGTAAACACAATGAATACACTCTGATGAAGGTCTCAAATGGGCCACAGAGACTGAGCCAGTGGGACTGACAGCAGTGTCTGCTCAGAGGATCTAAGAGACCCAGCAGCAGACTCCAGGCGAAAGGTCAGAGATAATTAGGGTTTTCCCCCTCATCTCCCACAGGCCCTCATTCTGGTGAACAACAAGATCTCAATCATCCACGCCAAGGCCTTCATGCCCCTGGCCAAGCTGCAGAGGCTGTACCTGTCCAAGAACCAGCTGAAGGACATGCCCAACAACATGCCCAAGAGCCTGCAAGAGCTGCGCATCCACGAGAACCAGATCAGCAAGATCAAGAAGGCCTCCTTCGAGGGCCTGCTCAACGTCATCGTCATGGGTACGCTCTCGCCCAGGGGCCCGGGGGGGGGGGCACTTCAGTCTGGCTAAGGTACATGACTGGGCCACCCTGTAGCCTAGTGGCTAAGGTACATGACTGGGGCAGCCTGTAGCCTAGTGGCTAAGGTACATGACTGGGGCAGCCTGTAGCCTAGTGGCTAAGGCACATGACTGGGGCAGCCTGTAGCCTAGTGGCTAAGGCACATGACTGGGGCAGCCTGTAGCCTAGTGGCTAAGGCACATGACTGGGGCAGCCTGTAGCCTAGTGGCTAAGGTACATGACTGGGGCAGCCTGTAGCCTAGTGGCTAAGGTACATGACTGGGGCAGCCTGTAGCCTAGTGGCTAAGGCACATGACTGGGGCAGCCTGTAGCCTAGTGGCTAAGGTACATGACTGGGGCAGCCTGTAGCCTAGTGACTAAGGTACATAACTGGGGCAGCCTGTAGCCTAGAGGCTAAGGTACATGACTGGGGCAGCCTGTAGCCTAGTGGCTAAGGTACATGACTGGGGCAGCCTGTAGCCTAGTGGCTAAGGCACATGACTGGGGCAGCCTGTAGCCTAGTGGCTAAGGTACATGACTGGGGCAGCCTGTAGCCTAGTGGCTAAGGTACATGACTGGGGCAGCCTGTAGCCTAGTGGCTAAGGCACATGACTGGGGCAGCCTGTAGCCTAGTGGCTAAGGTACATGACTGGGGCAGCCTGTAGCCTAGTGACTAAGGTACATAACTGGGGCAGCCTGTAGCCTAGTGGCTCAGGTACATGACTGGGGCAGCCTGTAGCCTAGTGGCTAAGGCACATGACTGGGGCAGCCTGTAGCCTAGTGGCTAAGGTACATGACTGGGGCAGCCTGTAGCCTAGTGGCTAAGGTACATGACTGGGGCAGCCTGTAGCCTAGTGGCTAAGGTACATGACTGGGGCAGCCTGTAGCCTAGTGGCTAAGGTACATGACTGGGGCAGCCTGTAGCCTAGTGGCTAAGGTACATGACTGGGGCAGCCTGTAGCCTAGTGGCTACGGTACATGACTGGGGCAGCCTGTAGCCTAGTGGCTACGGTACATGACTGGGACAGCCTGTAGCCTAGTGGCTAAGGTACATGACTGGGGCAGCCTGTTGCCCAGTGGCTAAGGTACATGACTGGGGCAGCCTGTAGCCTAGTGGCTAAGGTACATGACTGGGGAAGCCTGTAGCCTAGTGGCTAAGGTACATGACTGGGGCAGCCTGTAGCCTAGTGGCTAAGGTACATGACTGGGACAGCCTGTAGCCTAGTGGCTAAGGTACATGACTGGGGCAGCCTGTTGCCCAGTGGCTAAGGTACATGACTGGGGCAGCCTGTAGCCTAGTGGCTAAGGTACATGACTGGGGCAGCCTGTAGCCTAGTGGCTAAGGTACATGACTGGGGCAGCCTGTAGCCTAGTGGCTACGGTACATGACTGGGGCAGCCTGTAGCCTAGTGGCTACGGTACATGACTGGGACAGCCTGTAGCCTAGTGGCTACGGTACATGACTGGGACAGCCTGTAGCCTAGTGGCTAAGGTACATGACTGGGGCAGCCTGTTGCCCAGTGGCTAAGGTACATGACTGGGGCAGCCTGTAGCCTAGTGGCTAAGGTACATGACTGGGGAAGCCTGTAGCCTAGTGGCTAAGGTACATGACTGGGGCAGCCTGTAGCCTAGTGGCTAAGGTACATGACTGGGACAGCCTGTAGCCTAGTGGCTAAGGTACATGACTGGGGCAGCCTGTTGCCTAGTGGCTAAGGTACATGACTGGGGCAGCCTGTAGCCTAGTGGCTAAGGTACATGACTGGGGCAGACTGTAGCCTAGTGGCTAAGGTACATGACTGGAGCAGCCTGTAGCCTAGTGGCTACGGTACATGACTGGGGCAGCCTGTAGCCTAGTGGCTAAGGTACATGACTGGGACAGCCTGTAGCCTAGTGGCTAAGGTACATGACTAGGACCCGGAAGGTTAGTGGTTCCAGCCCCGGTGTAGCCATGGTAAGATCCGCACGGCTGCTGGGCCCTAAACCCTGCATTCCGCCAGAGGGGATTGTCCCCCGCTTAGTCTAATCGACTGTAAGTCGCTTTGGACAAAAGTGTCAGCTAAATAACAAAGTATTATTATTCAGCGAGGGTTCCCACTTGGGTTCCTCCAAACTCTCTGTTTGATGTTTCCTGCGTGACACCAGGACCTCAGGCCTACATTATGCCCGCATTTTGATCACTCAAATCTGATTGGCTGTGAGTGATAGAGGGCCCTGATTCGCTCTCCACTGCCAGGAACAGCGAACACTTTCTCCCCTCCGCACTCCAGCAGTGCCAGGAGAGCATGGCCTCCTTACTCACCACAGAGGGGCCAACATAAAGCACCCTGATTCACGCTCTCTGTTCTCAGCCTGACACACTGAAAACACACACACTGCGGGCAGCCCAAACACTCATCACGTTGGCAGCAGCGACAGCCTATCACCTGTCAGAAGGAGAGCAGAAACATACAGAGACGCCCACAGTGGTATGAGGACTTTGTCCGTGTCAATATCGGATGAATGACCGTATGAATGCGCTCCATCTGTACCCCTCCCCCTCTCTCTCTCTGCCTCTCTCTCTCTCTCTCTCTCGCTCGCCGGCGCAGAGCTGGGCTCCAACCCGCTGAAGAGCTCCGGGATCGACGACGGCGCGTTCGCGGACCTGAGGCGCGTCTCCTACATCCGGATCGCCGACACCAACCTCACGGAGATCCCCAAAGGTGAGCGGCCGCTCCCCGCGGAGACGTGTGTGGAGCCGCAGGGGGGTCACGCTGCGCTGCGGAACATTTACTCAGACTCAGCGGGGGCGAGGGGGGGAGGGGGGGTGGGGGGCGAGGGTTGGCATTGAGAAGATGAAGACGCTGCAGTACTAACTGCCTTCCACGGGGGGCATGCTGTCCTAATTACAGCAGTTGTGTCCAATCCTCTCCAAAAAGTGGGTGCAGGTTTTTGTTTTAACCCAGCACCATGACACCAGCTTCTACTTGTCAAGGTCTTGATTGAAGACTATGATTAATTAATTAGTTGGAGCAGGTGTCGTGGTGTTGGGTTAAAACAAAAAACCTGCACCCACACTGGCCCTTTTCGGATCAGATTGGACACCCCCGCAATTACGGGGATACCAGCCAGGTAGGGTGGGGGAAGGAAGGCAAGGGCATGTGATTGGTGGAGGGGAGGAAGGAGACGGCACGTGATTGGTGGGGGTCGGAAGGAGACGGCGTGTGATTGGTGGGAGTCGGAAGGGGACAGCCTGTGATTGGTTTCGATGTCGTTCACCAGGCCTTCCCAGCTCTCTGTCCGAGCTCCACCTGGACAGCAACAAGATCACCAAGGTGCAGGCTGAGAGACTGCTGGGCCTCAAGCACCTCGCTAAGTACTGAAGCCCGTTTACTCTACTCTCCTCCCTGTGTGTCCCATCCCTCTCCTCCCCTCCCTGTGTGTCCCATCCCTCTCACTGCCTGCTAACATAAACAACGCTTTTCAGCTGAAACAAACAAGGCCATTTGTTCTTATCGAGGCACAAACTTCAGTGCTGTTCAATGTGAGCCGGGGTTAAAAAGACACTTTAGAGACACTTTAGAGTCCTTTCGATATCCCAGAAGAGACTGCTATTCTCTGCATGGGGGAACTGGGAAACCGTCTCCATGAGTTGTCAATAATATAATTTATTACTATATTATTTCCAGACTTCCAAGAAGCTGGACACATGAACGAATCTTAACGGTCCCACTGGCTCCTAAAGCATGCTGAGCAAGCATTACCTAATATTAAACATTATCTGATGTTCCAGGCTTGGCTTAAATACTGCATACCCAAATCTGGCCCCTGGCTCATGTAACCAAACCTTTTTATTGGCTCTGAAATGTTACTGAACGCTTCCATTAGCAAACTCTCCCATTGGCTGGTGATGTGTTACCAAACTCTCTCATTGGCTGGCGTTGTGTGTAACTGAACTCTCTCATTAGCTGGCAATGTGTGCAACCTAACTCTCTCATTGGCTGGTGACTGAACTCTCTCATTGGCTGGTGATGTGTTACCAAACTCTCTCATTGGCTGGCGTTGTGTTACCGAGCTCTCTGATTGGCTGCCGTGTGGCTATCGCCCCCCAGGCTGGGTCTGAGTGACAATGAGATCAGCCTCGTGGAGAACGGCACCATGGCCAACGTGCCCCACCTGCGTGAGCTGCACCTGGACAACAACGTGCTGACCACCGTGCCCCCGGGCCTGCCCGACCACAAGTACATACAGGTGAGGCCCGCCCCCACATCCCCCAAACCTGAGTGACATCACCTTCACTCACTTCATCCAATGAGGCCGCTCTTGCTCTGTGGTTTGCCGCAGGTGGTCTATCTCCATAACAACAAGATCGCCACGGTGGGGACGGAGGACTTCTGCCCGCCCGGGTTCAACACCAAGAAGGCCATGTACTCAGGGATCAGCCTGTTCAGCAACCCCGTGCCCTACTGGGAGGTGCAGCCCATCACCTTCCGCTGCGTCTTCGACCGCTCCGCCATCCAGCTCGGAAACTACCGGAAGAAGTAGACCCCCCCCCCCCCCAACCCCCTGCCCCTTTACCCCCCTCCCCCCCCCTCCCCACAGACCAGACCACGACTCTGTATCACTGTGTGCCTCCGCCCCCCTGACCTAGTTGTGTGTACTAAACAAAACAACCCACTGCAATAACAGCCACATCATATGCCCCCAACACTGCAATAAACGGACAAGTTACACACCAAACACAGCGAGGCACCAACCATCAGATCTGGACCTTGAATCCAAATCCGGCCCTGGTTTTCTCTACTCCCGGGTAATTAGCTGAACAATTAGTGCTACTGATTGGCCAGGCTGTCTTCACACCTGACTCCCAGGTAAAGGGAGGGTGGGAAACCACTTCTCGGACCTCGAGGACCGTGATTTGATGACAGGAAGGAATCCAGAACCCAGTCCGTACCGTACACACTCCAGACAGCAGTGAAACCAGAACCATACTTCATACAGCAATAAAACCATAAACAGAACCAGGTCAGACACGCTCCATACAGTCAGGAATGAGCACAGTGATAGCCCATCCACAGGAGAAAACAGTCCATATCCGAGGCACACACCTATCCTAACCCTCCCTTCATAGGAATAATGATCGAGCAGAACCCAGAACCACAAGTCCATTCAACCACGTCTTCCAAAAATACATGATGCAGAGTTTATGACGGAGGTGTGAGATTATGAAAAAAGGTTTATTGTAAAGATTTTCAAAGGCAAATGCAAATAAATAAATAAAATTATGACCACTTGAGAAAAATAATAATAATGATAATATGAGAAAAACACATTTCAGCCTTTAAGAGCACACACAGCTACTGAAAGTCCTTCAGCCACACTGACTCTCCTGGACCCAGGCCACCACGTCACCGGTGTGCCGAGAGACAGAGACAGCTGCCCTGCAGAGCAGGGAGCCGAGACTTAGCTTCAGCCCGACCAACACCGCCAAGCACAGGAACCACAGAATGTACCGGAATATTAGTGTGTAGCGCTAGAGTTCAGAGTGCCCCGCTGCCGCGGAGCGGCGTGTACCCTGAAGTGTGCCACGTCCTTCTCATATAGTAGTCAAGTGAAGTAGATTAAAAACGAAGCTTTTATTGTCACGGTTCACTATCTTTTCGCTTCCCTAGCCGCTGCTTGCGCAGAATAACCACCGCACTTGTAACATACAGTCAGAAGAAGAAAACGTTCGGCTCGTGCGCCGTCCTATAAGCTATAGAATAAACAGTGTATATGTTTTCACACAGACTTCTCACACAGATCTGTCCGCATGCAGTTATTGGGATTTTTTTTTTCATCAGCAGGTTGACATTTGTGCATTTTTTTTTCTTCTTTTTTTTTTGGTTTGAGTCTTTTTGTGAAAGAAAGAGCAAGTGACAGGGGGTGGTGTGAATGTTTGATGTATAGACGCTGTACATAGGAGCTGTATAAAAACTCTGGCTTTGCCTTAAACTCTCGCTGCTCTCTCCTCCATGGGCTCTGCCCCGGGGAGGTCCTCAACCATATAAAAATCTAATAAACGATAAAAAAAAAAAAAAACACTTCTGGGTTCCGCAACTGAGCTGACCTGTACTGTGGAGGAGGTGTGGGGCGCTGCACTTAGCTGCACCGCCAGTAGAGGGCGCCACAGTGTCTCCTGCAGAGGGAAGTGTAGCT
>NC_083778.1:21503761-21506261 GCF_963514075.1 Conger conger
GAGAGAGAGAGAGAGAGGGAGAGAGAGGGAGAGAGAGAGAGAGAGAGAGAGAGACAGTGAGACAGAGAGAGAGAGACAAAGAGACAGAGAGAGAGAGAGACAGAGAGAGTGAGACAGAGAGAGAGAGACAAAGAGACAGACAGAGAGAGACAGAGAGACAGAGAGAGAGAGACAGAGAGAGAGACAGAGAGGGAGAGACAGAGAGAGAGAGACAGAGAGAGACAGACAGAGAAAGAGACAGAGAGCAGCACGAGCCGCAGGTGGCAGGTTAAAACTGAAGCCCTGGGTGTCCCAGGCTACTGACGCTTATTTGTCTGATAAATTCATCCCAGATCAGCCTCAGACAGCAATTATCTCCAGCACTGCAGCGACAACAGGCCCACGCTGCTGGGTAACACAGACACACCCCACCATCACCGTGCTGGGACTCTCCGCCCTTTAATTACCCCCAACTGGTTTATGAACTGCACAGCATGACTGTCTGCATCCGTGTCACTGAGCTAGTCAGTCTGCATCCGTATCACTGAGCTACTCAGTCTGCCTCTATATCACTGAGCTAGTCAGTCTGAATCCGTATCACTGAGCTAGTCAGTCTGAATCCGTATCACTGAGCTAGTCAGTCTGCCTCTATATCACTGAGCTAGTCAGTCTGCCTCTATATCACTGAGCTGGTCAGCCAGACTGATCTCTAATTCGGTTAGATGAGAAATGCACTCCTCTAATGTAAACAAATGCCATTTTGCACTCTTGAAAGAAAAGCAAAATGGAATTTTATATTTTAACTGGCTGCAGTCCAAGGCCACTCATCATCATCCCCCCCTCAGTGAGACGGAGCTGAAACCAGCGCCCCGGTCGTCATGCGAGGAGTGCGCAGCGTTGCCGTGCTCGGACAGAGCCGAGCTGCGATTGGCCGGTTACGGTCACATGGCAGGAAGTGTGCACGGAGCCCGGCGAACAGAGGGGTGAGTTATGGGGTGAGCTCGAGGGAGCCTGTGTTCTGTCCGCCGTGCTCAGTCGTGACAGAGATGGACTGGCCCCTGCAAGGTTTTTGTTTTTTTCAGCTTACACACGAGCACACGAGGCCAGCAACCCCAGGCTGGCCACGACACACCACAACAAGAGCAACGACTGCATCTCAAAGCATCAAAACCACTTCACATAGCAACATCATTTGTGGCAGCTAGTTGCCTCTGCCTAAAATTACAGACTCGCACTAGTAAGGATAATAAACAAAATAATATTTTTGGAGCGCCCGTTCACTTGCGGATGACTTGGCTAGTCACGGCTGTTTACAGCTGAAAGCACTCTGTTCCACTGCTGATGCAGGTACGGCCTGCTAACAGGTCATGTGACGCTGCAGTTCTCTATCCGCTACACAACGACAACAGACTGATTTGGTAACGCTGGTATAGCAGCCCTGCACAGGGATAAAAACAGAGCAACATAAGACAGATGAGAAAGAAAAGAGAAAGAATGAATGAAGGGGCGTGGATGAAGAAGGAGTGGAGGGAAGGTGAGATCTCGACAGACTGCCGTCTCTAACTGCAGCATCAGGGACAGCGCTGCCTATGTGGCACAACTCTTGGGTGTTTCCTCGACACGAGAGACGCACACACAGCTGAGGAGCTCGAACCTGAAGCGATTAGCAGAGACCGCAGCTGTCCGTGAGCCCATGAAGACACGCCCCTCTGGCCAAGGGGCCGCGCCCGCCCGCCCCCCCCCCCCCACGTCATCTGAAAAAAATAAAACAAAATAAAACGATGCGCTTCCGGTTGTGTCTTCAGTTGATTCATTTTTCGCTCGCTCTGCTGAACACATGCTAGTGCAGTCGCGATGGAAAGAACAGAAGCGTCTCCAAGCGAATCAAACCAGTGAGCACATAACGCAGCGACAAGTCGATTCATCACCGGCTTATCAGGTGGCAATCATCTGTTTCTGGTGCGTTCTTAAAAAAAACGGAATTTTCCCAAATATATACCATTGTCCCTTTTGTCAGTTTTCCTGTGACGACTTCAACCAAAATAAGCAACATGAAAGCAACACATGAAAATAAATATTTCACTCACACAAAACCAGAAATGAGCACAGTGTCTTTGGGATGAAGTGTTGAATCTTGCCTGACCATGTAATCAGCAATGGCCACTTGTAAACAAGGAACAGTGTACCTCAAAGCCTTATTCTGAAGAGCGCACACACTGCCTTCCCAGAATGCCTGCTGCAGACATATGCACAGCTTCTGAACACGCCTTGCTTGAGTCCATAAGAATTTCTCTTTGATATTTTGATGCTTACGCGTGACGAATGGAATTCAGATCCCCAGTGAACTTCTGCATGTGTAGGAAACTGAGTGTTGGTCAAACTTTACGTGGACTGTTTTTTTTTTTCAAGAAAACTGTGAGGGGTGGGGTGAGGGGAGAGGGAGTGGAATAATGACAATAAAGTACAATACGTGTGTGTATTTGTGTGTGCATATGTGTGTATGTATATGTATTGTATGTGT